>NC_141622.1:42765038-42912603 GCF_047967505.1 Dipteris shenzhenensis | reverse complement strand
TTCTCTTTCACATGCCCCTGTGATAACAGGAGCGCCTCTCTTTCTCTCCTCTCTCTCTCTATCTTCTCTCTCTCCCTCTCTCTCTCTCTCTCTCTCTCTCTCTCTCTCTCTCTCTCGTGCGCACTTGCACGCTACCATGGTAGCATGCCTCTCTCTCTCTTCTCTCTCTCTCTCTCGCGCGCTGCTGCGGGAGAGCGCCTGGCTCTGTCCTCTCTCTCTCTCTCTCTTGCTCTCTCTCACCCACTCTCTCCTCTCTCTCTCTCTCTCTCTCTCTCTCTCGGGCTGCTGCGATAGCTCGCCTTGTTTGCTCTCCTCTCTTTCTCTATTCTCTCCTCTCTCTCTCTCTCTCTCTCTCTCTCTCTCTCTCTCTCTCTCTCTCTCTCTCTCTCTCTCTCTTGCACTCTCTCGCACTCTCTTCTCTCTTTCTCTCCCCTCTCTCTCTTTTCTCTCCTCTCTCTCTCTCTTCTCTCTCTCTCTCTCTCTCGTGCATTGCTGTGGCAGTGTGCCTCTTTCTCTTCTCTCTCTCTCTCTCGCACACTCTGTGCCTCTCTCTCTCTTTCTGTCTCTCTCTCTCTCTCTCTCTCTCTCTCTCTCTCTCTCTCTCTCTCTCTCTCTCTCTCTCTCCCCTCTCTCTCCCTATGTCTCTCTCTCGTGCGGCCCTCTCTCTCTCTCTCTCTCTCTCTCTCTCTCTCTCTCTCTCGCCTCTCTCTCCCTCTCGTCTCTCTCTCGCCTCTCGTGTGGCCCTCTCCCTCCCTCTCTCTCTCTCTCTCTCTCTCTCTCTCTCTCTCTCTCTCTCTCTCTCTCTCTCTTTCTCTCTCCCCCCTCTCGGGCGGCCCTCTCTCTCTCTCTCCCTCTCTCGTGCAGCCCTCCCCCCTCTCTCTCTCACTCACTCTCTCTCTCTTTTACGTCTCACCCTCTCTCTCTCTCTAAACGTCTCTCCTCTCTCTCCCTCTCTCTTTCTCGCTCTCTCTCTCGTTGCCAAGGCAGCAAGACTCTCCTCTAAATGTCTCTCCACTATTCTCTCTTTAACTTCTCTCTCTATAATAAAATTTCAAAGAATACAAATTTAAAAAAAGTACTTGGAAGAAAGTTGAGATCTATGCTTGTGCTTGCTTTTGCTCTTGCTTCTCCTTTTGCTTCTCCTCTTGGTCTTTCTTGTTGAAATGAGAGAAACAATGAGAGGAGGAGAGCATATATAAGAAAACTAGGGTTTTAAAGTGCTGCTCTCTCATTGGTCCTTCTATATCATTATCTCCTCTCCCATTGGCCTCTCCATCGCATTATCTTCTCTCCTCTCCCACCCACTCCCATCCTCCCACCTCCATCTCTCACTCCCACTCCCATCCTCCCAACCCACCTCCCCCATTCCCACTCCCTCTCCCACTCCCATTCCCACTCCCATCCTCCCACCCCCACCCCTCCCCTCCCATTCCCACTCCCACTCCCATGCCCATCCTCCCACCCCCACCCCACACCCTCTCCCATTCCCATGCCCATCCTCCCACCCCCACCCCACCCCACCCCACCCCCACCTCCCCCATTCCCACTCCCACTCCCACCCCCACCTCCCCCATTTCCACTCCCTCTCCCACTCCCATGTCCATCCTCCCACCCCACCCCTCCCCACTCCCACTCCCATCATCCCACCCCCACCCCAACCCCACTGTCACGAGGGTAAAGTTTTCCCCTATAATTTTTTTCTCTTTTCCTTTTCTCCCCGGGTTGGTCCCCTATCGAGATCCCAAAGCACCACTTGACTTAGTTTTGGATAAGCTGCCTTGCTATGTGGACTCCACCTCACTGACTATCCTTCACCTTCACAAAGATTTACTGACCATCAGACGCCCAAAAGAATGGACAAGAACTTTTTCCATGAGCTACAGACTATGAAGAACCTCTCCTTCACATAGGGCTTGTCGGAGCGTTGTGTAACGAAAGTAATGCTTGCCTACGTGCTCAGGAACCTCAGGACAAGCAGGGAAACACGCCTGTGAAGTCAGGTCTCAAAAGCCCCAAATCTGGCTAGTTGAGACTAATCTTAGCTAGTTGGGACTAAACTGGCACAATTACCAAAATGAGATAGCTGGGCCTCTGGGCCTCCGAATTTAGCGGATTGTCGATTCCAAAAGGTATGGAAGATGCTAATGCATCGTTTATTTTCCTGTAGGTTGGGGCGGGACTCGAACCAGGGTCGCGGGGCCTACACATAGGCGCTCTAAGGCTACCTTGCCACTAGGGTCAAGGCCGAACTTAGCGCCTTCCACCATGAATCAAACTCGGGACCTCTTAGATCCCATGTGCAGCACCAACCGTCGGGTTAGACATGGGCTCTAGTCTTGGTTAGTGTAACCAAGACGAGCTGGTAGCTTATATTCTTTACTTTGTTGGAAAGCAAAATGGGGTCAGCCCCCTCTTCGACTCGCGCCCTGCAATCCACTCCTGGGTATTGAATCCCCGGCCTCTGCGCTGTAACTCCAAATACCTCACAGTCTGGATAACCACTGGGGCCGTGGTCTTGCTTGAGGCTTGCTTCTACCCATAAGCTTATAAGCTAGCTCACGGGCCTCAGAGATTCGACGGCCTTCCTTCCTCCATGCACACGTCGAGATGTGGAGCTATAGCGTTGCACTACTTCTGTGGGTGGAGGGGAACTTGTAGAAGAGGTTTGGAAAGTAATGGTTCCGGTAATTGGCCATGAGGAAGGTCCTTGACCTTTCCGTCATCTTCCGTCGATACTTTTCGTCAGCCGACGAGAACTCTATCGACCCCATTCTCCTTTTCTAGTGCAATGCTTATATCATGAGCACGTGCTCATGATCATGCCGACGAGGTGACCCTCTGAACCGAAAGGCTTGGTGGGTTGGGCATTAGAGCTCCTTCACCAAGGCTTGCAAGCTATGGCATGGCGAAACTACAATTTCCATCGAAAACTTCCATCGACAACGTTGGTACTCATTCGGTTAGTTCTCCCCCGTCCAGTTGAATGGGACCTTGAGCTTGTGTATAGGAGATAGTTGGGAGGGGCTTTAGGCCTCCACAAAGTTGTGAACCAAATGGTTTAGTGGTTGAAGCACCTGACCTTCTGCATCGTCAAATAAACCTCCTGAGCCCGCTCCTTGATGATCACTATGCCTCCCGTAAGGAGCCAAATAATCTGCTGTTTTTGAGGAACGCCTTCCTTAGTCTAAGAGGGTGCCTTGGATCTAAGGTGAACCTTCATGAGTACCTATACACAGCAAACGAATCGCAAGGGGGGGGGGGTGTTTGACTACCACAACACTCAGGAATCTCATGTATAGAGAAACTCCATCGTTTCAAACTCAGATAGGTTGTATGATGATTATACTAATCCAAAAGGAAGAGGCCTTGTGGGCAAAACACCATAGGGTGAAGATTACAACGAGAGCATCTCTCAGATGTAGTAGAAAGTCTCACTCTCTTAGGGACTCTTCCTACTGAAGCTCACAGCTCTATCTCTCTCTCTCTCTAGCTGCTCCTTTTCCTTCTGATCTGAGCGGATTCGAATCCATGTTTGATTGAGTGAGAAAATGGAGGGAACTAGCCCTCTAGCTCCAAACGATCAGTCGCCTCTCCTCCTTTAGTCTTTTTCCCCAATAGCCACTTGTAAGGGCGAATTAATTCAAACTTGCTTGTTTGAATTTGATCCCTTCAAGGACCATGGTTGGGGGATCCATTCATACCATGGGCTCCTCCCCTTGGTTAGATCCTATGGTTATGTCAAAAGGGTTGCTCCCCCTTGACCCAATGGAGGGCAGGGACTTCTCCTTGCTGTTGGTGTCGAAGCCAATCCTCGTAGAGCTGCTGCCCTAGAGGTCTAAGAGCCTTAGCCCTTAATCGATGCCGAGGATGGTGAATGAGGAGGGATGGACTGAGACCTTTCAGTCCCTTGTCAACAGGCCACCCATTACATTCTCCCCCTTTTACCCTTACTCCCCTATTTCTTTGGAAAGGGGTGTGAATCATTGTAGCCACACACCATGTCCACAAACTGCCATAGAGAAGGTTCCATCCTCCATGAGTCTTCACTTGAAGGATGATCCCTCCAATGACAATGGTATAGCGTATTAGGCCCAATTTGATTCGGTCTATAATGGTGTGCCATGATACTCTCAAGGTCTTCACCCTCTCCACGATCCATTATGAGAGCTGGACCTCTATTCTGCTGCTCATGAGCTGGATCATTATCTTCATGAGCACCCTTCAAAATTGAAACATGAAAGGTGGGATGAATATGTAGATGGGGAGGAAGTTGCAGACGATAGGCCAGCTTGCCTACCCTCTCAAGGATCTCATAAGGCCTGTTGTACCTACGTCCAAGACGACAATCCGTGAGCTCCTTGGGCATGCTGAATTGCTCATGGTTGAATTTGAGATAGACCTTCTCGCCAACCTCATACTCCACATGCCTTCTCTTCCTATCTGCAAATTTCTTCATCCTATCCTTAGCTCTACCTAGCTATTCTCGGGTAGATTTGAGCCTTGGTACCCACTCCTCGTGGAAGGCACCAGCTGTGGAGCTACTCCCCCTGTAGTAGGTAACACTAATTCTTCCCTCGGAGCCAAAGGTCAAAGGGGGAAAACCCAGTGGATGAATGCTACCAACTATTATAGCAAAATTCTACTGCATCTAGATGAACATATCAGTCAGTTTGATCTCCTTAGACATAGTGCCTAAGAAAATCCTCCACAAACTGATTTGTCTTCTTAGTTTTCCCGTTAAACTGAGGGTGATATGAGCTGCTAAACGCGAGCTTCATCCCACACATTGCAAACAAAGTGCTCCAGAAAGTGCCAGTGAATCTCCCATCTCTGTCAGACACAATCTCCTTCGGTAGCCCATGGTGTTTGACTACAAACTTGAAGAAGAGCCTTGTTGTTGCTTGGGCATCCAAAGTACTTGTATGGAATGAAGTGTGCATACTTTGTGAGTCTACAAACCACCACAAAGATGCCCGTGTATCCTTCACTATTGGGCAGACAGGTTATGAAGTCCATGGAGACACTCTCTGATGGTTTGGATGGGATGTCTAAGGGTTGAAGCAGCCCTGCTTGTTTCATCCTTTCTACCTTGTCTTGCCCACAAATGTGACAAGTCCTCACATAGGCATCCGCATCCCTCTCCATTAGTGGCCACAAAAGTTTCTTGAGAGTAGCTCAAGAGTCCAGGATGGCCTGCCCACTGTGGATCATGGTGTTCCTTGATCATCCTCTTTCTCAAGCCTCCCACACATGGGACATATACTCTACGTTGCTTGAAATAGATGACCCCATCACGTACCTCGATGTGTGCCCAGTCCCAAGTATCTTCTTAGCAAATTCATCCTCCCCATATCGTGTTTTGATCTCTTCCAAAACTGTTGACCCATGCAAAATTTGGACTGCAGCCAAGTAGGGGATTCGAGAGAGGGCCTCTGCCACTACATTCTCTTTGCTGGGATTGTACTTGATCTCGAAGTCGAAGTTGGCTAGAAAATCTTGCCACCTTGCTTGCTTGGGAGACTTGGGTTGTGTCACAAAATAGGATGTAGTGACATTATCTGTGAAAACAGAGAAGTGGTTGCCCAAGAGATAATGCTTCCAATTCCTTAAGCAATGCACCACCATGGTCATCTCCTTGTCATGAGTAGGGTAACGGGTCTCCCTATCAATTAGCTTCCAACTCTCGAAGGCTATAGGATGCCCGTCTTGTAAGAGGACACCACCTATAGCTAAATCTGAGGCATCTATCTGCACTTCAAAGGGCTTCTCAAAATTTGGAAGTGCTAGGACTGGCTGGTTACTCACAGCCTCCTTCAGTTTCTCAAAAGCATTCTCATGCTTAGGACCCCACTTCCACAGTGTATCTTTTCATGTAAGATTGGTAAGAGGAGTTGTGATCTTACTGTACATGTTAATGAATGTCCTATAGAAAGAAGCTAACCCATTGAATGCCCACACATCATGCACACTCCTTGGGGTAGGCCACTCCACTATAGCTTTCACCTTGCTCTCATCCATCATAAGCTTTCCTTGGCTCACTTTGAAACCCAAAAAATGGATGGTTTCTTTTGCAAAATCACACTTGCTCTCCTTCAAGAACAGTCGGTTTTCCTTTTTGACAAAGAGAATGGGGGCTCCGTATGGAGACTTTGAGGGTTGGATAAATCCTACCTCGAGCAACTCTTGCAATTGAGCTTTTAGCTCCTTGTTCTCATCTTGAGACAAACAGTAGGGTGCCTTGGCTAGAGGATCTGAACCAGGGTACACTTTTTGACAAAGAGAATGGGGGCTCTGTATGGAGACTTTGAGGGCTGGATAAATCCTGCCTCGAGCAACTCTTACAATTGAGCTTTTAGCTCCTTGTTCTCATCTTGAGACAAATAGTAGGGTGCCTTGGATAGTGGATTTGAACCAAGGTACACTTCTATCCTATTATCAATCTCCTACTTTGGAGGAAGCTCCCTTGGAAGCTTCTCAAGTAGGATATCTACATATTCTATCAGCAAGGCTTGAACCTCATGTGGTACATGTCTTTTGGCTGAAACGGAGTCCTCCTCATGCTCCTTAATGACCACTAGGTAGGCTTGATTCCCCTTCCTTATTGCTCTCTTTAACTGCATGGCTGAGAGGAGTTGGGGTAAAGGGCCTCCCTTTTGCTTGGAAGCTTTCATCATCTCCCAACCTCCTTCTTTGCAGAAAACTAACTGCTCACCATGGCTATTGATGAGTACTGTATTTGCTCTCAACCACGTTTGCCCAAACATGCTCTCGAAGTCATCCATTTGGACTATTGAAATCTCAGATCTATTGGAATAGCCTCCTACTTGCACACTTACCCCCTTTGCCACCTTTGCCACTGCTTGGCCTGGGGTGTTCACTGTCTTCATGACTTTTCCCTTGCTGATTTCTACTGCCTTCAGCCCAATCTCCTTTGCCTTCATGGGAGTGATGAATTTGTGGCTGGCCCCACTGTCCACCATAGCCCGTACTCGGTGTCCATTTACTATTGCAATAATAAACAGTAAATCGGAGGCTACCTTGTCCTCACTCATTGCTCCTAGAAGCTAGAGGGGTGTCGTGGTTTGAGTGGGCTACTCATTCTTTGTTTCCTAAATGGTCTGAAGTGACTGTCTCATAGGGCAGTCCCTAGCAAAGTGCACGACTGTGCAAATATAGCAACCGCTTCCTTTTGGGGTTGAAAGACTCAATGAAGCCTTCACCGATCCCACACTACTCTTGGGCTGAGTAGTGTTCACTTTGCCTTTGCCTTTCTGAGCTATAGTAAACTTTGGCTTGGCCTGCTCAACTGATACCTCCTCCACCGGTCGGTATTTCTTCCTGTACTTTGAGCCAAACCTCTTGAATTTCTTCTTCTTGAATGGAGGAATCCCTTGACCACTTGGCTTTGTCTCTCACCACCGTGATTCTTCTCTTGCCAATCAGTAAAGCAGTCAGCCACCTCGTAGGCTTCAGCCACTATTTTGACATGCTCCCTCGTGAGCTCATCATGTGCCCAAGGCCTCAGCCTTTTGATAAAATAGTATAACTGATCAGCCTCACTCATCTCCTTGATCTGTAGCATAAGGGAGGACTGAGCCTTGATGAACTCCCTCAGGGTTCCGGTGTGTTTGAGACTATTCAAGGCATCCCGAGCCTTCCATTCAATGTCAGAGGGCAGAAACTATAGCCTCATCCTTTGTGAGAGCTCCTCCCATGAGGAAATGGTGTAGGCATTGCGGTTGGTCCTCTCATCCTCCTTGTAATTCCTCCACCATAGCTTAGCATCGTCCACCAAGTAGGTTGAGGCATGAAGCACTTGCTCTTGGGGCTCGACTATCTTGGCAAGGGCAAGATATTGTTGCATGTCGTAGATGAAGGTCTCTAATACCTTTACGTCTCGTGCACCCTTGTAGGATTCGGGCTCCTTGAGCTTGACCCGATGCCTTCCGGATGGTCCGATCCCATCATCTTTGATTAGCTTGCTCATCACATGAGCGAGCTCGATCTTTGCTTCTGAAAGTTGCTCCTATAATTGGTCTGCAACTCATTGAGATCAAGCACTATGGCCTCAAGCCTTGCATCATGTTCCCAGAACTTGATCTTGGTCAACTCCTGGTATTTCTTGGTTCAGCACCATTGACCTCATTTGAGTCACCCATGACTGAGAAGAGGATCTTCAACGGCTGGACTGTTTGTCTAAGAAAACATAGACTATGTGTAAAATCTGTCAACTCACTTGACTCCCAAAAAAAATTCCTTATCAAGCTGATACTTTGGGTGAATTGACTCTGCTCAATTCTTTCAGCTCTGATACCACTGTCACGAGGGCAAAGTTTTCCCCTATAATTTTTTTCTCTTTTCCTTTGCTCCTCGATTTGGTCCCCTACCGGGATCCCAAAGCACCACTTGCCTTAGTTTTGGGTAAGCTGCCTTGTTGGGTGGACTCCACCTCACTGACTGTCCACCTTCACAAAGATTTACTAACCATCAGATGCCCAGAAGAATGGACAAGAACTTCTTCCATGAGTTACAGACTATGAAGAAACTCTCCTTCACATAGGGCTTGTCAGAGTGCTATGTAATGAAAGTAATGCCTACCTACATGCTCAGGAACCTCAAGACAAGTGGGGAAACATGCTTGTGAAGTCAGGTTTCAAAAGCCCCAAATTTGGCTAGTTGAGACTAATCTTAGGTAACTGGGACTAAACTGGCAGAACTACCAAAATGAGATAGATGGGCTTCTGAAATTAGTAGACTGTCGATTCCAAAAGGTATGGAAGATGCTGACGCATCATTTATTTTCCTGCAGGTCTAGGCGAGACTCGAACCAGGGTTGCGAGGCCTGCGCACGGGCGCTCTAAGGCTACCTTGCCACTAGGATCAAGGCCATTGCACTTGGCCCTAATATGGAGGCACTAAGTTAAATCGTGTCCCCAACCAAACTTAGCACCTTCCAAAAGATCTATGCCAACCGTGCCACGAATCAAACTCGAGACCTCTTGGATCCCACGCGCAGCTCCAACCATCGGGTTAGCCACGGGCTCTAGTCTTGGTTAGTGTAACCAAGACGAGCTGATAGCTTATATTCTTTACTTTGTTGGAAAGCAAAAGGGGGTCGGGCCCCTCTTCAACTTGTGACCTGCATCCACTCCCAGGTATCGAACCCCGGCAACCTCTACATTGTAACTTCGAATACCTCATGACTCGGCTAACCATTGGGGCTATGGCCTTGCTTGAGACTTGCTTCTACCCATAAGCTTATAAGCTAGCTCACAGGCTTTGGAGCTTCGATGGCCTTCCTTCCTCCATGGACACGTCGAGATGCGAACTAGCATTGCACTGCTTTTGTGGGTGGAGGGGAACTCGTAGAAGAGGTTTGGTAGGTAATGGTTCCGGTAATCGGCCATGAGGAAGGTCCTCAACCTTTCCGTTGTCTTCCATCAATACTTTCCATCAACCGGCAAGAACTCCATCGACCCCGTTCTCCGTTTTTGGTGCAATGCTTATATCATGAGCACATGCTCATGATCATGCCGATGAGGTGACCCTTTGAACCGAAAGGCTCAGTGGGTTGGGCATTAGAGCTCCTTCACGAAGGCTTGCAAGCTATGGCATGGCAAAACTACAGTTTCCATCAGAAACTTTCGTCGATGACACGGGTACTCAGTCAATTAGTTCTCCCCCGTCCAGTTGAATGGGACCTTGAGCTTGTGTATAGGAGATAGTTGGGAGGGGCTTTAGGCCTCCACAAAGTTGTGAACCAAATATTTAGTGGTTGAAGCACCCGACCTTCTGCATCATCAAATAAACCTCCTGAGCCCACTCCTTGACGATCACTGCGCCTCCCGTAAGGAGCCAAACAATCTACTGTTTGAGGAACGCCTTCCTTAGTCCAAGAGGGTGCCTTGGATCTAAGGTGAACCTTCAAGAGTACCTATACACAGCAAACAAATCGCAAGGGGGGGGCGTTTGACTACCACAACACTCAGGAATCTCATGTATAGAGAAACTCTATTGTTTCAAACTCAGATAGGCAGTATGATGATTATATTAATCCAAAAGGAAGAGGCCCTATGGGCGAAACACCACAGGGTGAAGATTACAATGAAAGCATCTCTTAGATGCAGTAGAAAGTCTCACACTCTCTCAAGGACTCTTCCTGCTTGAGCTCACAGCTCTCTCTCTCTCTAGTTGCTCCTCTTGCTTCTGGTCTGAGCGGATTCGAATCCATTTTTGATTGAGTGAGAAAATGGAGGGAACTAGCCCTCTAGCTCCAAACGATCAATCGCCTCTCTTCAAGCAGCCTTTCCTCCTTTAGTCCTTTTCCCCAATAGCCACTTGTAAGGGCCAATCAATTCAAACTTGCCCATTTGAATTTGATCCCTTGAAGGACCATGGTTGGGGGATCCATTCATACCATGGGCTGCTCCCCTTGGTTGGATCCTATGGTTATGTCAAAAGGGCTGCTCCCCCTTGACCCAATGGAGGGCAAAGACTTCCCCTTACTGTAGGTGTCGAAGCCTCTCCTCGTAGAGCTGCTCCCCTAGAGGTCTAAGAGCCTTAGCCCTTAATCGATGCCGAGGATGGTGAACGAGGATGGGTGGATTGAGACCTTTCAGTCCCTTGTCAACGGGCCACCCGTTACACCCACCTCCCCCATTCCCACTCCCTCTCCCACTCCCATTCTCCCACCCCCACCCCCACCCCCACCTCCCCTATTCCCACTTCCTCTCCCACTCTGGCTCCCATCCTCCCACCCCCACCCCCACCCCCACCCCCACCTCCCACAATCCCACTCCCTCTCCTGCTCCACTCCCACTCTCCCTTTCTCCCACTCCCACCCTCACCTCCCACTCCCATTCCCACATTCCTACTATCAATTCGACTCCTACTTATGAATCCTAATTAAAACTATTACTTAAATAAATGATATTACTAAAAACACTCATAGGATTTATGGTTTAGGGTTTGGTGGTTTGGGTTTAGGGTTTAGGGATTAGCCTTTAGGGTTTAGGGTTTTTGATTAGGGTTTAGGAATTGGTGGTTTGGGTTTAGGGTTTGGGGGTTAGGCTTTAGGGTTTAGGATTTGGGGGATAGGGTTTAGGTTTTACGAGTTAGGGTTTAGGGATTAGGGTTTAGGGTTTGGGGCTTAGGGTTTAGGGTTTGGGTTTAGGGTTTGGGAGTTAGGGTTTAGGATTTAGAGATTAGGGATTAGTTTTTATTGGTTAGGGTTTAGGGTTTAGAGGGTCAAAATTAACATTTACGATTTAGGGATTAGGGGTTAGGGTTTAGGGATTAGGGTTTTTGGGTTTAGGGTTTAGAGGTTTAAGAATTAGGGATTAGGGATAAGGATGTAGGGATTAGGGGTTAGGGTTTATGGGTTAAGGTTTGGGAATTAGGGTTTTGAGGCTAGGGTTTAGGGTTTAGGGTTTAGGATTTAGGGTTTAGGCTTTAAGGTTTAGGGGTTAGAGGTCTAGGATTAAGATTGAGGGTTTCAAAATTAGGGGTTAGGGTTTAGGTTTAGGGTTTTAAGTTTACGATTTAGGGTTTAGGGTTTAGGGTTTAGGGGTTAGAGGTCTAGGATTAGGATTGAGGGTTTAGGAATTAGGGGTTAGGGTTTAGGTTTAGCATTTTGAGATTAGGGATTAGGGGTTAGGGTTTACGAATTAGGATTTAGGGGTTTAGGATTAAGGTTTAGGTATTAGGGTTTAGGGTTTAAGGGTTAGGGTTTAGGAATTAGGGTTTTAGGATTAGGGTTTTAGTATTAAGGATTAGGGTTAGGGTTTGTGGATTAGAAATTAGGGTTTTAGGATTAGGGTTTTGGTATTAAGGATTAGGGGTTAGGGTTTAGGAATTAGGGGTTAGGGTTTAGGAATTAGGGCTTAGGGTATAGAATTTAGGGTTTTGAGGGCTAGGATTAGGATTTAGGGTTTAGAAATTAGGGGTTAGGGTTTAGGGATTAGGGATTAGGGATTAGGGATTAGGGATTAGGGTTTGTGATTTCAAGGGCCTAAATTAGGGTTTAGGGTTTGGTGATTGGGAGTTAGGATTTAGGGTTTAGGGTTTAATTAAATTTTTAAATAGGATGTAGATTTCTATATGATTAATAAAGTAGATTATTGAGAAGAGACTAATGTTCTTTATAATGGTTGTTACAAGTTGTTTGCAAAGGAAACTCACAAAGGAGATGGCTACAAAATTTATTCCGGAGATGGAGGTGAGTCTATGTTACAAAAGAGAAGTAGTTGCATTTGCTACAATCCATGAAAGTGATCCAAATTCTATCTGTCACTTTAGAAGACAGCGAAGATAAGGTGGCGATTATCATATCAAGGATTCTTAGTGCACATGTTGAGCTAAAGCATAAGTGTGGGGATATGGAAATCCTTGGAGATGTTATGCCTTATAATACATCCAACAAAGCATTTATTACATGGGACAAAGATGAGACTTATCCAACACATGTCATCAGGAATACAAAGTGCATATCTTGGGATTTTAGAGTGGGAGATATTTTACAAATGTTATCATTTGCAAATAAGAATGTAGCAGAATGTCAAGTCTTGGGATTTGAACAAGTGGAACACTGTACATTTGCACATATGAGAACTCAAAAAGTTACTGATGACGGTATGGATGATAACTCAATCTCATTGGATGGTCCCTTCTATGAGGTAGGTAAGGATTTGAGATGGAGCATGCAATTTTTAAAGATTGGAAAGACTCGGCATGTGGTTTTTAATGATAAACATAATGTATACTATAACATCAAAGAATTGAAAGAATATGATAATGTACAAAGCTCTATCCTTCAAAGATGGATGATTCCAATACACTCAACTATAGCATTGATGTCTTATCAGGAGTCGATGAGTTCATTGGTACCGAGAAAGAAAAAGATTTCACAAGTGATGCCTTATCCGGGGTGGATGAGTTCATGCACATTGAGAACTTGGGCAAAGATGTCAATCGCTTCATGGATACTGATAAATTCTTAGAGTCAAACCAAATAACTATGGAATTATGGAAATCATGCATGATGATATAATGAGTGATGTTGTCTCTAGAGTAGAGGAGTTTCAAGACTATGGAGTTATGAAATCCATAGAAAGTGCATCAATGAGTGATGTTCTCTCAGGAATAAATGACTTTGAAGATCATTTTGGACACTCTATCACCACTAACTATGGAGTTATGAAATCCATAGAAAGTGCATCAATGAGTGATGTTCTCTTAGGAATAGATGAGTTTGAAGATCATTCTGGACACTCTAATGCCACTGTGATAAGTGGTTCTACGATTGTATCAAAAGTAGGGATGAGATCAACAAAGGACTAATCGGTATTTGACTTTAATTGTGAAACAGTTAATGTTACAAATGGTTTGATGAATGTATCAAAAGCAAGGATGACATCAACAAAGGACTATTCAGTATTTAATTGTCAGAGTGATAAGATCAAGGATGCAACATCCCATGAAAACAATGTGACAAATAAATCTTACAAGGAGAACTACACAAATCCAACTAAGAATGTATAGAAGGTCCCAAAATGTACATACAGATGCATGAAACGACGACGAGTCTAGGCAGATCTAGAAAAGCAACCAAAGAGAATAAGACTAATGAATGAAGATGTTATGCTAAAGGCAATGTGATCTACATGTTGTAAGCATAGATGTATGCGATCCATTAACTTACATGACATCAAGGGCTAAAGAGAACATGTCTGGCTAAGGAAAGGGAGCAAAAGAAATGAATACCTACTCATGAGACTGTCTTGCTTTCTTGTAAATGATAAGAGAAGGTGAAGTTCAGGACAGCAGATAAGGCCTCTTATAAATGGAAAAAGTGTTTGCAATAATGCATATCACATTATTACAGGATTATCAGATGGCACATATTGGAATTTGGCTAATAAAGCAAAGTATGGAGTTAAGTTTAACATTCATGGAAACACAGGAAGGCCCAAAACAAGAGCCTCAATGGTTGCGGCAACAACAATTTTAAAAGATTACATTTATGAAAATGCTTTACCGCAACCCCATCTATCAGAAATGCATCTTCCGATAGGTTTGTCTAAAAAAGAAGTATTTAACTCTATTGAAGAAACATATAGGCAAAGAGGGCATGCATCGGCATCTTTTCATACTTTGTATACTCTTTGGAAAAAAAGCTTTAGAGATGTTAAAATCCCAAAGAGGCAAAAAATGTCAAAGTGTAACGACTATGATGATCTAAAGCGAGCACTTGAGAGTGCAACATCTCCAGAACAAAAAGAAGCTTACAAAAAAAAGAGAGAATTTCATCATGGACTTGTTCGACATTCTAGAATAAAATATGCATTTTGGAAGGAGGAAGCTATTTCTCACCCAAATGAGTACATGTGCATTATTGTAGATGGTATGGATCAAAATACAACAACATTACCTCAATTTGTTAACACTCCACCTAAGCTACAAGGAAAATACTTTTTAAAGACACATCTATGTGTAGTGTTAGTGCATGGATTTAAGTTTTTTGCAGACATATGGATTGATTCCTTACATCTACATGATAACAATCAAGTTGTAACATCCGTTATGAAGGCAATTCACAATGTACATGCAGAAAAAGGTTGCCTACTAGCAACTTTGAGAGTCCAAGCAGACAATTGTGGATGAGAGAATAAGAATGTTCTCTTCTTTGCATTTTGCTCAATGCTAATGGCTCATAGAATCTTCAATGAGATTGAAGTTGGGCTTTTGTTGGTTGGGCACACACATGAGGATATCGATCAGGTATTTAGCACAATTTCAAGAGAACTAAAACACAAGGACATGGAGATGATGGATGACTTGATAAGAAAATGTGGGAGGTAAGTTGGTGGCCATAAGTAAGGAATAGTATGCTCAATGGTTAAGAGGATGTATGATTGGAAGAGCTTTATTCTACCTTTCATACAAAAAGGTGGTGATGCCCTAATAGGTTACAATGCTCCACACTATTTTCACTTTTTCTTAAAGGATGAAAAACCAGTGATGTAGTGGCAACACTATTCTCTTGATACAAGATGGGAATCTGAAGAACCTCACTCTCTCTTAACTTCAATCTCGAGCAAAGAAATGCATCCAACATGGGCTCCTATAAAAGAATTCAACGAGAAATCCAAAGGTGAAATAGAAGGCTTAAAAGATTTTATTACATACAAAGAGGAAATGCTCCAGAGATTTCTTGATTAGAAGCCCTCTTGGAAGGAACATACTACTGTTGTAATTAGCAAGACCTACCAATTGATAAAGGAGCTTGCAAAAATGCGAGAAGATGATATTAAGATAGAACGGCCTTTATTTTGGCCAAATGTTGGTAACGACTTGTGCCCAGCATGTGGTCTCTTTTAAATTGAGTTTGAATCGCTACACCCGCATCCATATTATGGACCCAAGAAGAGAGAGTTTATGCCACAAATAGACATAGATGTCCATTGTTTTGTTGCAGTCGACCATGGGATGATGAACATGAGAACGCAAAGTTTTGGGTTGTGAAAGTAGTTGACGTGAGCATGGATGACCAGGGGAGAGCTACAACATTTACCGCGGTATGGTTTGAGCCAAGGGGTAGGAAGGAGAACCAGGATAACAATACATTGTATAGTAGTTGTCTGAAAATGGAATGGGTCCCAAACCATGATGTAATTTCAAGACTTTCCACAAAGACAGTCACAGTATCTTGGAAATCAAGGTCAAAGAAAACAAAGAAGCACATGGGTTATGATGTAGAAGACAAAATAAAATTACTGCAACCAATTATTTCACACATTATAGAGTTCATAAAGATGCTCACCCGAGAGGAAGTAGAAGGAGATAGCACAAATGAAGAATTCCCATGATAACACCATTCAAATATCGAGAAAGAGTGGAGGTGGTGGTGGTAGTCAGATGAGGGTGAATGAAGATGGCACCCAAGCGACAAGTGATGACAGAAAGAACATTCTGAACAGGCAAATGTTTGGATCGCTCATTTCTATTACGATAGAAAAGGACATTCAAACAAGCAAATGTTTGGATCGCCCATTTGTACTAAACTCACTATAAAGGAAGAAATAAATTATTGAAAAGGCCACAGGAGATCCTTTGTACAAAGACTCATCCAGAGCAATATTTCTTGTAAAACTTATGATAATGCAAAATTGCAAGCATAGCTATTGCTATTTTTTAGAGTACAAAAGAGGCTTCCATTATGTCTCATGTCGATATAAACCTTTTATTTTCTTGAATATTCAAGAATGTTATAGTTTTTTGCATTGAAAGTAAAAAGAGTCTTGCAGGTCTTTTGTGTATACATTTTTTAAATTTTGTGAATCCTCAATAGCATGGTTTTTCATGGATTTAAACTAATAACTTGGATTTTTTAATTTAAGAATACGACTCTTATAAACAAGAATACAAATTTAGGATTTAATTGTAGTTTTTGCATTATTAGTGCAACATTGTAGAGAGATATTTTGAAATGTATTATCTGGAAATGACAGTCCTAGAAAGTAAACTTCTGATTCTCAAATGACATTTTCATAAAGTAAAATTTTTATTTGGGAAGTATTTTAAGGAATAGTCCAAAAATAGACATATCAGTCCAAAATTAATGAAATAAGTGTTTTGACTGCGAGCATTAGATATATATTTCATGTTTTGGAAATTTGTTTGAGCATATCTGACCCGTTTCAATTTTTCAAAATATTTGAGCCATTTTAACCATTTAACACTGTTGATCTTGTAGGTTTAAGGGTTCTAATCTGGTTTCGAGACCAGGGAAGCCACCAAAGAATGGTCAAGATGCATCAGAAAATGATAGGCCAAAGCCAATGACAAGTCCATTAGAAAGAATGGGAACAATGAGAATGAGAAGATGGCACTATCTATCATGTATTGCCAAATCATCCGTGAGAGGTGATGATCTAGGAGCAAGAAAGTCTTGGCACACTGCTCAATGTACTGAGAAAACAACTACCACATCTGATATTAGAAAAAGTATAAAATCAAAGACTAGAAAAACCACTAAATTTGACTCTGGAAGTAAGTCCAAATCCGACACCAAGAGTAATTCTTGATCCGACACTACAAAGTACACCAAACCGAACACCACCACAAACTCCACCAAGAACACCACTAGTCATGGCAGTCCATTCATAGGTGGCAAGTCTAAAGTGCCAATTCACATAATTTTGGGGTAAAGATAAGGAAGATCTAGGTGCCATGCAAAGAGGTTTTGTCCAAAAGCATAGCATCTTTAAAAACTCATATTTTGGGAGGTCTTTCACTAGGTTTGGCAAGAATTTTTCTCTTTAATGGCCTTCCTACAAATAAGGAAATACTATGATGAGGCACATTGGGTTTCCTTGAAGAGCAATGTGTGCAGACTGAGTTTCTTAACAAGTTGGATCAAGGGTATGTCTACAATTTATGGAGAATTTATGCGAGTAGCTCAACCCAATCGCATATCGGGGGACATGAAAGCACACCCTTATGATCTTGATTAGACTAGTCAGGGTGTCCCTTAGCCACCTTCTTGTTTTTGTTTGAAGTAGTGGAGGACCTAGGTAAGCTTTTAGGTCACAAAATTAGAATGGTGGGTGCCTCCCACTTTGTAGGATGCTAAGTTTAACCATGAAACATCACTTTCTTGGTCTTCTCTCCTTAGGTCAGTACGTTTGACCTTTTTCTATCAACTAACATAAGCCCATTGTCTTTTTATAAAGTTAGAAGGTCTCCTCACTTGTAGGACCTCAAGGGAATTTGGTGGATTCTTGGGGGTTAGGTCGGGGGGGTCTTGTCAATTGTCATTTCCTTCTTGGAATTTGTCAAACATTTTCAGCTTTTCTAAGTTGATGTTAAGGATGGAGCTTGTCATTGTTGTGGATGTTGTGTTGAGTCTTCCAATTCCAAACTAGAGTGACCCTAATCACCCTCAATTCATATTCCTCTATGTAGCAAGTATGCAATTCTTGCCAACCAAGAGGTAATTCAAAATTTGCTCATTCATGCCTCATAAGAAATAAGACGTTGCTTATGGTCTCAGCAATTGGTCATCCTTCATCCTAACACCTTGAGACCTCACATAGTTTTCTTATAATACGTTGATGTTAGATTTCTTAAAAAATGTTTAGATAAACTTTCTCATAGGGCTTGAGATTATAACCCACTCAAGAGGCTTGGCACTAAGGCACATTGAAAAGGTACTCATTCTGTTGGCATCTCCATTGAGCTGGTTCACATCACATATCTTAATGAAAATTTTAATATGAAATATTTGTTTAAAATATTTTGGCACAAGTTTTTATGGCTATTGGTGGCTTTGTAGATCTCTTTCCTGAACTAAGCACTACTTGTGCTGCTCTTCCTCTTTCTTTTCATCTCTCATCTTATCATAATTCAACTTCTCTAGTAAGGAGTTCTGATTAAAGTCCCTTTGAATTCAATCATTAGCTTGTTCATCGAAGACCACGTCTCTTTCCTCTTCTAACTTGTTAATACTATGAGATACCACAACATTGAAGAGTGAGTGAGTGTCCTTTTGACCCTTTAAAGTGTTTGGTAGAAAAATATGACTCTATTATTGTATGATTAAATGTTCACTTGCAACTAAGTTGGAGATAGTTTTTGCCAATGTATAGACATGTTATATGCTCCCATTGTAACTCTCCATACATTGAATTGCAATAAAACCATGTGATGTTTCTTTGGTTTCCACATTGTATAAAGATCTTTCCTATGCATAACATTTACCATTTTTTCATTTGGAAGATGGACTTGAGCCTTTCATCATGCAAATGAAACCCATATATTCGTATTAAAAGAGACCTATTGTACATAGAATTTCATATTTAATGACATGATGATTGAATTTGATCTATATTTCCAATCATGACATTTATAAACATGCTTGTATACATACTATTTATGATTAAAATAGTTGAGCATACCTCTACGTCTATGTATATCATTGTACTTTAAGCAAAAACTTGGATTGTATGTCACAACTCAATGATAGGAGGAAAGTTCCCAGGCTCCACCATGATGTACACAAAACCTCAAAACTAATACATGCATTCACATCTTATGACAAAGAGGTAAATCAAAAGCATACTAATTAAAACCCTTAATATTCTGCATCCTAAATCCCTAGAATCAAAGTTTCTCTCAACCTCATTCATGTCAATCCCCCCAAGCATGCAATAAGGGAGTACAAGTACTATTGAGTAGTACTTTAGACAATAATGGAGAATGGATGACGTCATGGCAAAGAAAGGGATGAATGCTTGAATTAGAAGGGTGAAGGGCATATAGGACACTTTCTAACAAAGTGAAAGGAGAGGGAAGAGTAATAACAAGACTATGTAATGGGGTGTATAGTTGACCATAAAACCATTTGTCCAAGCACACTATTGAAATCTGTAGTAGTGCATGCATTGACTAGTTCAAATACGAGGCTTTAGAATCTATACTATTCTTTAAGGAGAGGATCCATGTGGAGCAATTCTAGAGGTTCCGAATGAGGAAGAGGGAGCTTCGCAAAGGTTTGAAAAACGGAGGAGGAGGTTCGGAGACAACTGGAGGTTCAACATGCCATGCACGCAGGAGGGCAGCAACAGAGGAGGACTATGTTGAGATATGGTGCCATGTGCACATGAATTAGAGGCTAAGGTATGTGCTAAGGAATGTATTAAAGTAGCCACCCTAGGATGTGGACTACATGATGTGGAGAGAGGATTCCACAGATGTTGACTATTTTAAGGGCACTCTCTATATAAGAGGCCTATCATGTTTTGTTGATACATCACATTGGAATAGATTGAGTGTTTCATGCTTCCCATCTCTCTCCCCATGGCTTTCCATATTTGGTTTGATCCTCCATGATCTTTATGCTCATTGAGTAATAGATTAGGCTAGTACGATCCACACTTTGTCATGGTATTAGAGCTTTCTTGCCTTTCGCTGAGGCATTGCGATTCGTGAGAGCGTAAGAGAGATCAAGAGATTGAGTGTCCTTTCATTCTGTTCATGAAAGAGAAGTTTCTCTCAGAGAATTCCATCCATTCTTGTGAGAGCTAGATCAATTTCTTTGATTGGTTGAGAGAGAGAGAGATTCTTGCATTCCTTGAGAGATTTCCATTGAGAATGAAAGTGAGAGTTTAGTGAACACTGAGTTTTTTTTTTTTTAGCATTCTGAAGGTTTCATTGTTCTTCACCTTGGGAACAAAAGAGAGAGAGGCTAAGAGTCTGATAAGATCTCTCGGTTGTTTGAAAGGAAAGAGCTTCCATGAAATAAAGTATCTAAGGCATCCACAGTCCTAGCGAGCTCCAAGGGGATTGCCTACAATGAGGCTCAGCCACAGTCAAAGCTACGTTAAATTCTCCAACTATGTCTTCAACGACCTTCTTAGCTACAACCTCACAGACAGCCTTCAATAGACTTCCTTGCCTTTTCTACACCAAGCACCCATGAGCAGTCTATGGAATCTCACTATCAACTCCATCGACTAGTGCAAACATAGCAGTAACCGACTCATTTGCTCAACTGACTCCCAACAGAATCTTTGCATCCACACTCAGTTTCTTACTTCCAAGGATGCCTCATATGTCTTTTAGTACCTTCAATCTAGAGGGTTGTTTCTGACAAGTGCAAGCTACGCTTGCATTGCATCTAAGGCTTTGGGTGGCCATCGATGTGTGACCTGAGAGGAATGACAACAGCAGCAGCGTGGTTGCCTCAGTGAATTGCCTATAGCAACGACTGGCTCCCATGACACCAATGCTGCAATAGCAAGCCTTCCTCAATGGCAGTGTCTCCACACTGAGCTCACGACGTACACATGGGCCATGGGCTAAGTCGAATGCCTCCACCGCATCTCCTTTCCCACCACCGTCATCCTCTGCAATAGCTTGCAAAGTCTTTCTTTTTATTTCTAAGAATAAACCTTAGGCCACGTGGCATTCCCTTGACAAAACATGTGGTAGATAAGGTTGGGTGTGGGTGTGGTTAAGTTCAACTTGGTTAAGTTTCTAGTTATGTTTAGTTTAGTTGGACCATGGTAAAGTTAATGTAACCTTCGGTTAACCTGTTTGGGTCAAAAGATTGCCACATGGCACAGGGCCACCTCAGCACAACAAACCCTTGACAAGCCCAATTTGTAAGTAGCATATGAATCCTTGTGCCACATCATCAAAGGATGCCTCTTCTTCAAAAAAACTTTAATAAGATGTAACTTGCAATCCAGGAGGAATTTGGACACGCTCTAAAAAGGAAAACTGATTGTCTTTTTGAGATGTACAAGCCTGTTAGATTAGAATCATTGTATGCAATTAGACACTACCGATATTGAAAGAAATCAATTGGTAAGACCTTTGCAATAAATGGAAAAGAAAAGCATGAATGCACACATCGCTGTCACAAGCATGCCAAAAGCACAAGCGTATGAGATGATCATAGCACAAAGCATGGCATCCACACATAAAGCATTAAGGCACATTGAAGAACAAAGCATCATGCATCAAGCTACATCAAGCAAAGAAGAGAACGCTGTCG
Source organism: Dipteris shenzhenensis (assembly GCF_047967505.1). Lineage (NCBI taxonomy): Eukaryota > Viridiplantae > Streptophyta > Polypodiopsida > Gleicheniales > Dipteridaceae > Dipteris > Dipteris shenzhenensis. The sequence goes on along the minus strand of NC_141622.1, from coordinate 42,891,044 downwards.
ACATCAAGTATTGAGAAGCAAAACCTTGCCACATCTAGTCCACATGTTTGTAAATCAAGCCTAACCACCTAAAAGTAGCTATGAAAGCATGCAGGGGAGGTATTGACATGTAAAAGCCACACTTGACCAGCTTAAGTAGCAATGTATGCACTAAGGAGAGGTGATGGAATGTAAAATCACATCTGACCACCTTGCAATAGCCAATGGATCATGGCACCAAGGGGAGGTGTTAAGATATGGTGCCATGCACACATGAATTAGAGGCTAAGGCATGTGTGGAGGAATGTATTAAAGTAGCCACCCTAGGATGTGGACTACATGATGTGGAGATGTGGATCGAGGATATCCACAAGGAGAGATGTGGATCAGAGGATCCCACAAATGTTGACTATTCAAAAGGCACTCTCCATATAAGAGGCCTATCATGTATCGTTGATATAGCACATTGGAATAGATTGAGTGTTTCAGGCCTTGATGGGTTTTCCAATGAGGAAATACAAAAACCAGTCCTTCAATGTGACTTTCAATCCAACTCCTTCAATGGGGGAATACAAAAACCACTCCTTCAATGTGATATTCAATCCAACTCTGTAGTAGTAAACCCACAAGAACCTACTCCTAAAAATGGAGTAGATCCACAAGAACTTGCTATGATGGAAGATGCTAGAGACCTTAAGGCCATGGAAAGAAGCTCGTCCCCCACAATGGGTACGCAACACTATTACTGCATCAAGGTCTAGGAACTCAAGACATATCAACCCCTAGTGTCCCAAGGCACTCCTCCACATACACAAGGGCACTCCTCCATAACAAATGGTTCTGCTCCAACAACTCCAAAGGATGAGTTTGATTGCAGGGTGAATCTGACATTGAAATGGGACTAGATGAGTTTCTTGTGATCCTCAAAGATTTGTTTTCACTTGTATTTACTAACCCCACTCTTCATTAGCTAACTCTAACTCTTGCTCCTCTTTTAATTTCTTCTTCTTTTTTTGTGCTTAACACTAGTACCCACTTAGCCATTTGAGCCTCCCAATGTAATATTAGTTTTAATGTAGAGGACTTTCCTAGAATCCAAGATGCTATAAACCTCTTTAGACATGGTCCTAATTTTAGGAGTTTGTATGGTGTATTATCAAACTCCTCTTGATATGACGACTCATTAAAAAAATCTAGATCGCCACAACCTTATTGGGTTTAAGAAAATACCAAGCAAAGCCATCAATGTAATGTAATCCATCCAGGGCAGCCCACTCTCGGGTTGCGGGGCCCATTTGGAGCCTCAGATGATCCCAGATGGCTCTGGGCCGAATGGTACCGTAGGTTAGTTGCTCTATTTTGCACACTGGTTCTATCGTATGGTCGGTGGCCTATTTTGGGACCGACCCCCAGTCGACTGTTTTGGGTGGACTGGGTCGGTCACCCAATTGAGCCTAACTGACTACGACTGGTGGCTATATAAGAGCAAGCCCATGAAGCCTATTTCATCACTGGCTATAGCAACCTTGATTCCTTAGCATCCATCCTCCATCTTCTACTATTTCTAGCATGCCATCGAAGCTTCTTTCACAGGAACGATTGGAGGCAGCGCCATCTATTGTATCAATTCTACAGTAATCAAGTTTTTTATTCTCCATACTATCTTGTTTTCTCTCTTGCGTACGAGATCCTGTTATCTGTTGAGCACAGACGTTGTATTATTTTCTTACATCTTCTTTTATGACTCAATGTTCATTGTACCAAATGAAAAAGGCCAGTATGGTAGATTAGAATCTCTTCCCTTGCCTTCTTTTGACAGTCTAAAATGGCCACTTCCATTTATCAAGATAAGTGAATCATATAGACATAGAATGTTTAATGATGTGAGAAATGCTATGAAGCTCAACTCCTGGTGGAAGAAATGCTAGGTTGAGCTGGTTCCTTCCATTTCCTTGCTTTGTTGATTTCTTTCCAAGTTGTAGGCAATTAAGGAAAACAAAGATTACTTACATTTATAAGAGCTTAGAATCGGACTGGCTGTCTGAGCTATTTGACAATGGATGGACAACAAGAACATATCATGCTAACGATTTGGTACAATGTTGATTGAACACTTCAGATGTGACATTTTGGTGAGCACATCTTACAATTCTTGTTTGTATAAAAAATGATGAGGATAGTATGTATTAACACATCTCAAATTTTGCAGGTATTTCATTGGAAGGCAAAATCTCTGCATGACTTCACATATAGAAGGTTTAGATGGAAGAACCTGCAATGGAAAGCAATGGATGATGATATGCACAATGGGACTCATAGTCCTATTGTTGAGGTATTAATTTCTTGGCAAGGACATCCTAATCTAATGTTGGAATTGGAAGAGAAGTGGACCATGTGATTCATCAGGGAAGAATTGCAATTGGCAACAACAAGCCCTCTATATAGGACTAATATTTTAGACTTGATAATTGCAAAGTTAGATATGGGGATGAGACAAGTATCCTTTGTAAGAATTGTTGCCCCTCCCATCCTCTAGAGATAGTAGAGACATGATGGCAAAGATTTCATAATATCCATTTGCTTGGATCCTTAGTGCTTCAACAATGCATTTGGCCATGAGGCATTGTTACATGTATGAACTGAAAACATTAATAATACAAAGTGTTGTTTCATTCATTGTTATGATTGTATTTGTTAAGTTTGGACCTCTAGATTGATGGATATCTATGGTCTATGAATGATAAAGTGATAAATATTTGTAATTTTAAATCTGTGTGGATATATCTATATTATGCAAGAGAGAGAGAATAAGAGAGAGAGAGAGAGACAGAGGGTTTAGCGTATGAGAGCAACTAGAGAGAGAGAGAGAGAGAGAGAGAGAGAGAGAGAGAGAGAGAGAGAGAGAGAGAGAGCAATAAGGGACACAAATAATGCACTTGGACATGATACATTGCTAAATGTATGATTAAACATAGATAGATAGAGAGATAGATAGAGAGATAGAGAGAGAGAGAGAGAGAAAGAGAGAGAGTGAGAGAGAAAGAGAGAGAGCGCACAGTCAGGGACACAATGGGAGGGAAAGAGATACAAGGATGGGGAGGGAAAGACAAAGATAGAGAGGGGGATAGAAAGAGGGAGGGAGAAGGGGAAGGGGAGAGAGAGAGAGAGAGAGAGAGTTGAGATTATATTTATTCATTTGCACCTCCAAATTGAGAAAGAGAAAAAAATAAAGTTTATTAAGGTCTTCAAGAGACTATGAGACTGAAAAAAACTCAGATATAACTGATCCAAAGGGTGGAGCCACTAACAAAATACAAAAAATGTATATGTAAAATCCCATGTCCAATGTCCATGACATAGATAGCTAAGGGCAACAAGGCAACAAGATGATCCTCAGGTGCCAGAGAGAGAGAGAGAGAGAGAGAGAGAGAGAGAGAGAGTTGTATCTGTGCCAACATGGACTTAGGTCACACAAAATGTGTGTGTAGAGTACCAACAAAGCTCCGCTTGTACTTGCATAAGGCTAGGAATAATCCCTTCTAGGAATCCAACTTGCATGTTCTACATGCAAGTTTCTACATATGATTCCTACATGCAATTGCTACATGCAACTCCTACATGCATGTTCTACATGCAAGTCCTACATGCAAATCCTACATGTATGTCCTACATCTACATGCATTTTCTACATACAAGTCCTACATGCAACTCCTACATGCGAGTTCTATACGCAACTCCTGCATGCAACATGCAACTTGCAACTCCTACATGCAACTTCTAGATGCAAGTTCTACATGTAGAGAGAGAATGTCTTACAATTTCTACATGCAGAGAGAGAAGCTCTCCAACTTGTAAAAATATCCCATAATGGAATGAAGCCCACACTCTTTGGGGCATGGTGTTGAGTTCTACTTTGGTAATCCAAGAATTTGTCTCTAAGTGTCCATGCTTCCTTGCACTCCACGTCCAAATGCATGTCCTAACCTTGCAACTCCTCCTCCCCTCTCCTCCAACCTTGCAACCCATCCTCTCCCTCTCCTCCTCTCTCCTCCTCCTCCTCCACCCTCTCCTCCTCCCTTCTTGTCCCTCCTTCTCCTCCTCCTCCCTTCTCCTCCCTCCTCCTCCTCTCTTCTCCACCCTCTCCTCCTCCCTTCTTCTCTTACACACCTTCTTCCTCTCCCACTCCTCTCCCCATAAATCCTTAATCCCTCAACCCTTGACCTCCATGATCTATGAGGGAGACGAGTTCTCTACCATGTACTATACCTTGAACCTTGGATCCTTCTTTTGAACCATGAAACTCTTCTAAACCCTGGAACTCCTTCTAAACCTTGGAACCTCCTTCTAAACCTTGAACCTCCCTCTAACCCTCAAACTCCTCCTAAACCCTTCAACTCCCAATGAAGGCAAAAGCATTCATTACCCCAATCATGATGATGCACTTCCCTTTTACACATGCATGCACTATGTTTGCTTACCACGCTTAAGTGTACATCTCTCTCATCGGAAAATGACTTGAGGTCCTAAGCTACACTTATACTACAAATGACCACACCAATATATCTGTAGGTGACAAAAAGCCTCAGAACCCTGCATATTGAGAATACCTGCTCTTCCTACGGAAGTCATGGGAAAGAGCCAACATTTGGCATTTTTGCCAGGGAGACTAACATCTCAAGTAATGAGGGTAATCATACACAAGTATGTGTAAAAGACAAACTACTACAAACTTTCACGAACATAACACTCAAGGGCAAGGAGAGCATTTTTTTCCCAACTCTAGCCAAACATATCAATCCCAAGTGCCAACCTTAGGTTACTACCTTAAGAAATTTTCTTTATTTCTTAAAAATAAGACACTTGAACAAATCAGGCTAGATAATGGACACCACTATGTAGAGCCTGCAATTTTGAACATTTTACCTTTTTATAGAAGAGCGATCCGAGCTAACCATGAAAAGTTATGGCCCGAGAAGAGTTTAGGGTTTGACCCTAACCCTGAACCCATTCTTATAAAAACCCACTCCATCCCCTCATTCTTCTTCTTCCACATCTAGCCTCCATCCTCTTCCCATTCTAGCTCCTCCCTCTCCATCCACCACTAGCCTACTACTCCCATCCTCACACGGTGAGTTATTTAGATCCCTTCTCACTGTGATAACCCACCCACCATCCATTCACCCTCAACAATCCTGTTACATCGAGAAAGACTTGGGAGAGCATTGAAAGTAATTATATCCTCCCTTTGAATTTCTGTCAAATATCCTCGTCAATCAAGTTTCCACCCCACCCCCACCCCCACCCCCACCCCCACCCACCCCTCTCCACCACCCCCACCCCCCCGCCCGCCCACCCCTCTCCACCACCACCCCCCCTCCACACAAATTAAACGTTGTTTCGATCTCTCTTTCACACATGCAAGCACCACCCTATGGGGCATTTTTCCAGCCCATTTCACACCATTTTGGCATCCCTAGAACTCGTTAATTTGCGCTCTCATGTGGGCCCCTTTTCACACTAATTCGATCATAAATTTCTATTATGACCTCCGATTGATGATCCGTATGCATTGGCACATTTTTCTACTCACATGGGACAATCCTAGGCACATTATTAACACGACGGTCCCTACTAAGCTAACACATCTTACAAAAGCAACTTCTTGAAAGGAGGAGATTGAGGAGACAAGGCTACAACTGGCTCTACGTAAAGCCGAACGTGATGGAGAGACAATAAACGAGCGCGAGCCAGAGTTATCATTTGGATGTATGGTGCATCTAAGTTTCTTACCTCTTGACGTAAGTAATTATTTGTGGCAATATATGCTATAAAATAGATGCATCTTCATTGTTTTAATGATGCTCTTTTACAGTACAAAAAGTACAGTGCATTATGGTCCTCTTATGGTCATATGGACGACATTTTCACGTCTAAACCCTAAACCTCCTTCTAAACCCTAAACCTCCCTCTAACCCTTAAATGCCTCCCTTTAACCCTCAAATGGCTCCTAAATCCTTCAACCCCCAATGAATCTGAAAGCCTTCATTATCACAATCATGATGATGCACGTCCCTTTCACACATGCATGCACTATGTTTGCTTACCACATTTAAGCCTATGTCTCTCACTAGAATATGACCCGAGGTCCTAAGCTACACTTATACTACAAAACGACCACACCGATATATCTATAGGTGACAAAAAGCCTCGGAACCCAGCATACTAAGAATATCCTTCTCTTCCTATGGAAGCCGTGGGAAAGAAACAACAGAGAGAAAGAGAACAAATAGAGAAGCAAAGGGAGAGAAAGAGACAAAGGGAGAAAGAGGGAGGGAGGGAGGGAGGAGCAAGCGAGAGAGAGAGAGAGCAATGAGGGAACAAAGGGTGGGGAAGGAAGGAAGAAAGAATTATTAACATCCTTGGAAGACCTCGCGGATCTATGGCACAAAGTACAATCATAGATTGGAACACATAGAAGCCACTATGGGCTATATACAAGACTAGTATCTGACATTTCCATTGGGTACTACCCACCACATTTACAATGGTTTGGAACTCCCTTGCTAGAAGGGTAGGTGCAATAACTTTGTATGGTTTGCTAGTGTGACTCTTTGTCAATTACACAATGATGCTTTTCTTAGCATTTGAGCCAATCACAACCACTAAGAGTTGGTGTCCTTCACCCACTTTGTCATGTAGCATCACTTGGATTTCCATCTAGTGCCATAAGACTTAGGGAAGCCATTTTGTGCTAGAATGACATTTGGTTGGTGATTGATTTTGAACCAATAACAGATACCAAGTCATGGATGTGTACCATTGGTGCCACACATTCTCACAACTGGAAAATATGGTTCCCTCTTTGGATCCAAATGGACAAAGGCCATATGTGCTACTGCATGGGTAGGTTCCAAACCTCTTACCCATCCGATATATTTCAAAAGACAAACATAAGAAGATGGATTACCCCTTGCATCTTCGTGCGGGATATGGTAATACTTATATGATAAAATCCAACACTATACACGTGGCAAATTACTCTAGGTATAATGATTTGCCAATGAGATGCCTATAGAAACTAATAGATGTAACAAAAGACCATAATTGAGTTGAATTTGTTGGTTTAGCCATGGATTTTGTAGCTTTAATTTTTTAAGGTTCATTTATTATTCCATCCTTTGGTATCACATGGCCAGTAGGACACCAACTCAAACACGAAAAACACTCTTTGCTAGATTTAATGAAATACCAACTTGTCTACACCTATCAAAGACCTTACTCAAATATTTTAAATGATTAGAAACAACTGAGTAGACACAAAAATCATCCAAATAAATGGAATTAAACTAAGCCAAGCAGTCTCTAAAAGTTTCAACCATAAATCTTTGAAAGGTAGTTGGAGCATTTTTGAGTTCAAAGGCCATAACTTTAGTGGCAGTGTTTCTTTAGCTTGAAGTTGTTGCAACAAAAATTCTCTACATTAAGGTGAAATTTTGAGTAATTCTACTATTATAAGGTTGACTTTGATTTGCTAGAAAATATCCCACGATTTTTCCATTTCTAGACTGGAATCCCCTTCTAAAGTCGATAATATCTAAGATTGACTTGTACAAGCCTCATCCAAGTTATCTATTGGTGGCACCTTACTCAAAATCAAAAGGTAAGTCCACAACTAGAGCCATTTCCTTCAATTTCCAAGTTATCCATGAGGCAATCCACTTTTGGGTCTTCCAATTGAGTCACTCATAGGAGAGGCTGATCCATCCTCATTGGTGACCTATTATCACGAACACATTACTGCATGTGCATCAATTGAACTTGGAAGTTTTGCTAATATTTCCTAGCACCCAAGGTCAACTTCTCATCTTTCCATGTTTTTTTGAAGTAGTTTTAATTCTCTTGCCACAACATTCACTTAGCCTTGATGTGGTTACCATTACAAAAGTAACAATGACTCTGTGAAGGACCTTAATTCTTATCTTTCCCACTTTTTCCCTTATCCTTACCTTGATTGGGTTTTGGCAATTGTGCTTCCTTACTTATGGACTTAGACTCAGCTTGATTCACTTTTGGTGTCTTCTTTTTTGCATACTAGCAACAAGTAGACTCATCATACACATATTTAGAACAAATCCCATAGTATTTTATCCTACTGTCATTTTTTGCATGTCCTTACTTGGAGCACTTGTTACACCCATTTTGTTCCTAAGTCATCTTCTCCTAGAAGCCCATTTCTTTCAAGGATTTTTCACAGTCAATTTCAAATTATCAAGCTTGGTCAAGGCATCATCATCATTACTTGCTTCAATCTTCTTTTTAGTCTTTTTTTGGAGTCTGCACTTTTTTCCAGAGTGCAACAACATAGTTCAACAATTCTTCAAATGTTTTTGTTGGCTTGACTATCTCCAAGGATTGGAGATTAATTTGAGTGCATCTTGTGATCAATCAAGCTTGCAATGACTTGTCATGTCTAGATTAATTTAAGTGCATCTTGTAATCAATCAAGCTTGCTGACTTGTCATCTAGAGTTGTGCTAAGTTGATTGATCAAATATTGCTATTTGAGCACAAAATATCCAATAGATTCATGTTTCTTCTACTTCAAGTCACTGACTTTAATGTGAACATCCTCCTCATTGATCTCTTGTTGGAATCTTTTAAGGAAAGCCTCAAACATTTGCTGATAATCCTTAAAATAACCAATGGGAAGTCAATTGAACTAGTGTTAAGCTATCTTAGTAAGTGTACACGGAAAATACTTTATGTATTCCTCCTTTTTTACAACATTGTTCATATGACAAACTTGCAAGAAACTCTACGACCGGCTATAAGGGTCTTTGTCTTTATTCCCCTTAAAATCTTGGAATTTAACTTTGATTGGAGTAGTCGATTTGACCTTAACAACAGTAGGAAACTTGGTTTTTTTGGTGCTTCCTCAGCCTTTTTGTCATCTTCATGGCTCGCTTCATGGTGACATTCCCCTATTTGGATGTGCTCATGGCGGCATCCCTTGGTAGTTAAAAATAATGGCACCTACCTACCAACTTGGAACCTTTGGCATTTTTGGCCTTAGTCGTTGTTGATAACGTGTATGGATGTACCCCTGTGCTGGTATAGGACTCGGCATTTGATTCCTTGATGGTGGATTAGGACTAGGTGTTCCTTGTCCCAACAGTGATGACTAGCATCATGAAGCATTTCTTCTATAAATATTCGAGTCTTAATTAGAGGCTTAGCTATGACTGTGTTTAGCCCCCTTTCCTTCATACATGCATGGGCCTCCTTTGTCATTCCCAACTAGAAGTATGTCTAGCTTTAGAAGTGGATTTGTATTGTCATCTTGGATAACTGTGCTCATAGCTCTGTCTACATTATGACCTATTGGATTCCTTAGAGTGGATAACTCTAGGGATGTTTGAGCAGAATCTTCTTGCTAGAGCCTAAAAGTTGCCTCTCTATTGAAGGGTTTAGGCTATCTTGGACATACATTTGGACTTGGCTCAATTCTAGTGTCTGTTGGTATCCTATAATGACTCCTCTCTACATGCAGTCGAGTCTTCATGTATCCCACATCTCTGTGGTTCCCCGGATTCTCTTTTTGTTTCCATTTTTCATCTTGTACTAGCTTTAAATTCATAGCAACTTCTTGGTCTTCCATATTTTGCCACCCTCTTTGGCCTCTCTATAAATACTCTTCTCATCTTGCCGTGTACCTCTCTCCTTGCCAAGCATGTATCAGACATCCTTGTAATGATTGAATGACACAAAGTGCTTCCTAAGAGCACTCCTCAGTCTAGACATCAAACTTCAAACAACAAGGTTGCAAGAGTTGAAAGCTTGAGATTGTCTTGAGAGAAACCTTTTATAGTAGTTTGCTAAATCAAGTAATTATTGTACCATGACTCGGGTTAGCATAGATTGCATTTGGTGTAATTTGTGCATTCAGTTCTATCGAGTCCTATTCTCATTCCACTCAATTTCCAACTCATCACTTTTAGCGCCACTCCCTAGCAAGATTGCCAATCCTATCAACCAAGTTGACTGGTTAACTAGATCTCAATGCAACTATGTTCGTAAGAGAAGATTCCCTCTCTTGAAACAGTGGGTTGCGATGCAAGGTTTTTGACTCAACACTGGAACAATTAGAATTAAACATCGATGTAACTAACAAAGGGCAACACAATGTGTATCCAAATTGTATGAAGATAGGTATAAAAGTACTTTAATAGATAAAGACAATATAAAGGAGCAAGCATTTATTGTACTATAGAAGTAATCTTTCCATTACAATAGTTTATGGCTATACAATTCCTTGACAATTCCACTTAGACTTGATCTCACCTTCCCTTGCCTCGATTTGGCTAAAAGCTCTAGGTGCCAATAGACTTTACTGGCCTTCCTACTTCTATGCTACCTCATAAACTCATTGTATCAAAAGAAGTCTCTAAAGACTCCCTCCCTAATCTCACCTCTACCACTAAGTCGAAGCTTCATTGACTCAATCAAAGGTGATCTCACCGTCTTCTAATTCTATTCCTATCTAACAAGGTGGATAGCATTACACTAGTGGCTACTGTTGGAGACTCACTGTCTCACCAGTCTCGTGGCATCGTTAAATCTTTCACCGTTTCCATGTTGGCTTCCATGTGAGTTCCTTTCTACTGAGTCAATCAGCCTCGAGGATCCTGTAAACTAGAGCTTAATAGAAACCCTGGAATCAGATGCGCCACATGGTCTCTCATCAAATGTTAGTTGTATTTCTTTTATTATTGAGGTAACAATGGCCAAAGACCTCTCCTTCTCAGAACTTAAGCCCAATAATTACATGAAAAAGGCATTGTTACATGAGCTATGAGTTTTCTTTTTGGCAACATGAAAATTTTCATCATTGAGGCATGTTAAATAATAGCCTATGATGACATGGATGATGTTATTTTTCTTCCTTCAATTTCACAAACATAATGGTTGTCTCGTTCACTTTCCTAGCACTCCCCACACGATAGAGAACGTCCATCAAAGTGGAGGTTGATTAGGTTTTCAAAACTCCAATCTACTTAAGTAGAATAGAATACTTATTTGGATCCCAAATCGCATAGTACTAGTAAATGCACAAAATATGTTTGCTATTACTATGCACATAAAGTTGTGAGCTGAACAAGAAGTATGTCACTGACATAACTTTTTACCCAAGTAGGTCAAGGGGACATACTATCTCTACTTTTAAAAAATTCAATTGATTAGCTATTTAGGGGATGTTAAATTAACGCCATTAATCTAAGTTCTAATCCCCTCACTCAATTAGCCTAAGCTCCATGCCCCTCCCCCTCTCCTTTGTCCTCTCCTCCACACTCTGCCTTCTTCTCCATCCTCCTTTCTCCTTCCTTCTCCCTCTCCCTCTCTATGCCTTTGATGGAGAGGTGGAGAGAGAGAGAGTGAGAAAGAGAGAGAGAGAGAATTTTCCAAAGTAAAAACAATCAATTTTTTTAAAAAGGGAAATGCCCCTTTTATAAAGTACACTTATAAGGTCATATTCACATTGTCATTTTCCCACTCTTGAGTAACCTTGCTTTCCACAACCTCCTCTTTCATCTTCAAGAGCATCCTTCTGCACTCATGGCTTCCCCTAGAGAGGATCTTGACCAGTGGATTTCATCTAGTGATTCCCATTCCTCTCTAGATTAGGTTTACCCTATCTTCTGCAAAGCATTCCACATGAGTCGCATTTGAGATCTCTCCTTCTTACTGATTATCCCTCTATCCAATTTTTTGATAGCCTTATCCATGGGCAATTTGTCGCAATTGCTGACTCCCCTCACCAATGGGTTTCATTGGATATTTTGATCTCTTTTGACCAGGGTGCTAACTTCAAGAAGACACTAGGTAGGGCCATGGATAATGTCCCTATCTCTCTCTATGAGTATGATATTCCCATCAAAGATGATTCATCTTCCCCAATTCATTTGATCGAGAGAGATGCAGCCCTTACCATTCTCCTTGCAACTAGCAAGTTTGATGAGGATGTTGGTGAACATCCCCAAGGTCCTTCTACATCCACAAGTGGTGGAGTAGGTCCATCCACAAGTGGTGGAGGAGATGACATAAACCTAGACATAGAACCTGATATTAACCTAGCTGAGGAGCAAGTTGAGAGCTAGGTCATCTTATCATCATATTTGACTTGTGCATATCCATCCTCCACCTATAATCCAGATGGGGTAGCAACCAAGCCACACCTCGCTTCAGTTGATCTAGGATTGAGGGTGAGGAATACCTTACCCTATTGGAATTGATGGAAGAAATCGGTCTTCAAGAGGATGAGGTGCTATGTCGGCTCTCGAAAGAAACCTTTGATGATGTCATTGACTTTGATGCTTCAGTCGACCTAGCAATCGATGAGATTACATGCTTTGATGACTCGAGCCTCACCGATCTGGAGGCCCCAATCCAATGAACACATAAGACAATCGAGGAAGCCGCACCAGAGTATGACACATCCGATGAGTAGTTTATGAATTTTTAGAGGGCATTGTTCGGGGAGAGAGATGAAGAAGCTAGCACCCCAAGCCAGCATGAAGTTCAAGACCAACCACAAAAGGGAGTTCAGTTGGACACTATAGCTGACACCATTCACGATGAGGCAAAAAAGGTATGTAGCTTTGTCAGCTTTATCATGTGATTCAATATGTGAGAAAACCCTAATCCTTAATTATTACTGAAAAAGGATGTTTTCTTAATTTATATAATCACAAATTATGGTTTAGGTTTATGATGTAATATGTGGTTGTATGATATCTTGTGGATTGATGAATATGCTAGACACAAGGGTGAAACCAGAGGATCTTCTGGTGGGGGGATGGCTTCAATTGGACACTACATCAATAGAGTGGCTCAGCACATTTTGGTCTTCCATCGACCGCCACATGGAAAGTAAAATATTATGAAGGCTAGGGTCCTTAGTCGAATAGTGAAGATGAGGGCCATCGATCCTACTGTGGATTGTGTTTTTTTATTAGGCATAATGTAGCTTTTATTTTGTTCTCAAACACATGTTTCGGGCCTCTCCATAGCATCATAGCTATTGCAGAGCTAGCTAGTGTTACGGATCCCCAAGCCATAGGAATTGAAATTGTGCAACCCTCTCTTCTACAGCAAGCTAAAAAGGGAGTTGAACCAAGCAAGCAGAAGGCTAAAGTAACTTGTGCCCTAAACTGGATGTTCTTTGTAATACCACTCTGAGTCAACAAAGAATACAATTTTCAATTTATTTTCTTGTTTGTTACTGAATATTGTTTCCTTTTGCATGTAAGTAAAATTGAGTATTATTTCTTTTTGCATGTTCCATTGAGATTTGCTAAATATTATTTCATTTTGCATGTAAGTAATTTGAGATTGCAAACACAAAGGAAAAATATTATATATTGTTTCAAATTGCATGTAAGTAAATTATAGATTGTAAATACAATAAAAATAAATTGGAGATTGTAGATACAAAGATGATGTGAAAAAGGATACTTTATTATATTCAAAAGAGGATGATAAAAAAGTGATGCCCAAAGGCAGAGTACACCACCTAAACCCTAACTATCACCCAAGGCATGTGTACAAAAAACCTAAGTGCCCTTGGGCTTCCTAAGATGCACAATGAACTGCATATCCTTTGTAGTCACAGTGACCCTTTTCCTGTGGATTGCAGCCAGTTGGGTGTCATCCATGAGGTCTACTAGGTAGGCCTTAAAGGCAACAAGCAAGGCATCTCTGGAAATACACCATGGAGCCTCCACACTTCCATGCCTATAATATCAGGATATGGGACTTGCATGACCTTGCATACCACCCTCATGAAGCTTGCCATCGAGATGAGAAGATCAATAGATTTTTGAAACTTTCTGATATCTTGAAGTGCCACAATTGCTGTCTTGGACTTATATCTCGTCACGGGAGGAGGGCCTCTTTTCCCTAGACGTGGAGGGCCTCTTTACCCTTGACATGGAGGGCCTCTTTGCCCTGGACCTGGAGGTGGGTGTCCTCTCCCGTGTGGGCATGGATGTGGATCCTCTTCTCTCATCTTGGTCCTTTGCTTTGTCCTTCACTCTTGCTCTTCCTCGTTCTCCTCCTCTGTGCTCTCTAAGTCCTTGTCTTGCATCCTAATACTCATGGGCATTCCTCTCTCCGTCTATCTCTAGCCCTGCCCCTTGGTCCCTCTATGGTTTCCTCTCTGGCCTTCGGATTTGTAGTTTCTCCCTTTAGCATGGATCGTTGGGGGGAGAGGAGGAGGGGCTCTCGCTTTCCATCTCTGAGTTTGGATGTGGATTTTGCTCTACCAATCTCCTTGGTGCCTTGATCTTGGGATGACCATGGAGGATGGAGAGACTGTGAGAGAGAAAGGGTGGGGGTGCGAGAGAAAGGGTGGACTCTCAGGGGAAAGTGGGATGGTGTGGGAGTGGAGAGATCTTTAAACAATGAAATGAAAATGAGGGCCCATTCTTTTATATAGGGCATAAAACCCTAATTTTTAAAAATACTTCTCTTTAATATAAACTATAAAAATTTTAAAATTGGTGTTCTCCAGCTTCAGATCCTCTTCAACACAAGCAGCTCATTGGTACTTATCACCAGGCCTGAAATTTCTTATTGGGTTGGTGTGCTTAGTTAGTTCATGCAAAATCCCAAGAAGACTCACCTTCTTGCAGCAAAGAGAGTACTCAAATACCTCCATGATACATAGGATCATGGACTACATTATGCCAAGGCATTCGACTTACAACTCCCTAGATACACAGCTGCTGATTAGGCAAGAAGTATAAATGATAGAAGATCTACCAGTGGGGATACTACTTCAGCCTTGACTCCGTAGCTTTGTCATAGCAAAGTAAGAAGCAACCAACAGTGGAATTGTCTTTGACCAAAGTAGAGTATAGAGGCTCCACCAATGCAACATGCGAAGCAATCTGGTTCAAGCGGCTTCTTTCATAAATTGAGATACTTCTAGATATCCTACTGTGCTCTACTCTAATAATATGAGTAGCATCCAACTAGCAAAGAACAAAGTGTTTCATGCCAAAACAAAACACAATGAAGTGCATTATCACTTCATTTGTGAGAATTTTTTCATTTAAGAGATTGACTTGGTACATTGTTCAACCCAAGAACAGGTTGCAGATATCTTCACCAAGCCGCTTTCCCTTGACAGTGTGCACACTTTCGACATCAGCATGGTCTTCGTCAATTACGACTTAAGAGGGGGAATTGAAGGTTAAGTTGTACACCTTTGTACATACTTTTTCTGTTGCACTTTTTTCTCCCTCTTGTGCATCTTTTGTTGCCATCATGCAACATTCAAAAAAATTGTCTTGTAAAACACCCTCTGCTTATGCAATTTAAGAGGGGGTGTTGAGAGGGGTGTAAATTGCACCACCTAGATAGGGTTCATGTTATAAACCTTAACCCTAACCCTAAGGGGTCCATGTATATATTCCCAACTTCTTTGGAATACAACTTAGTGTACGGTAAGCTATCTCTTGTGCACTCATATCGCTCCCTCTCTTCCCTGTTTTATCAATGATTGGATGAATGATCACCACCTTCCATAGCTTCCTAGCTAGGATCTGAGTCCCTTGACCTTTAACTTTTACAAAGGGCAATTCATTGTGTCAAGATTGCATGTTTCTTTGAATTTCAAACCTACAAAAGACAACCCCATACCTACCACTCCTACACTCCACACAAAGCCTTGGGATAAGGTAGAATAGAGAGGAGATAGCTTTGAGAAGTCGGCTCAACAGAGTTCTGTGTGTACACCTTGGGCTTTGATATCATGTAGAAATATAGAGAGAAAGACTTGCCCAAATAGGACGAGCATATTACTCAAGTTTGACTCCACTCAACATAGAAAACATAACAAATAGAATCGTAAAGCATGATCCACTATAGGACTTCCAAAACGTGTAGGAACCAATACTCCAAGAGAAACGCCTTCTCCACAGACCTCAAGGAGAGGCCTTAGAGGTAAGCAAGAACATAATTAAATATGTGATGGAAGTGGGGGACAAAGTGGCAATAGAGGCTAGAGTAGAGAACTTATTAATAACGGCTGGAAGCCCCTAAGAGGGCCAAATGAACTTGTCCTAGGCCGACTTGATTTGGCTTTGGTAGAGTTATCTAGCCACAAAAGTTTGCTGACTAGTCTACTAGCTAACATTATCCTTAGCCATATAGAGTAGTAGGTTCGATTCCCTTTTGGCCAGTGCTACTGTACTATAGTCTTCAATAGCCATTGCTGTGCCTAAATATAGGAACTCACAACCCTTAAGTGAAATCCAAAAAGGATTTCTCTCTAGCCCTAGTGCTTGCCCCAAATATAGGCATCATAGCACCATCCTAAAAACTCCCAAGTGTAAGGCCTAATGCCTCTACAAGGAAGCTGGAGCTATGGTTAAATTTAAAGGGGCTTACAAGTAGGCACTACGTTTTCAACACAAGGTTCATCTAATAAATTTTCAACATCAACATAAATTACATTCATGCCATTCACTATTGTGATAGGAGCTACAACCATTCAGTGTTTGCTCGATCAAGCTACCAAAGTGAGAAGACTAGAAGAGAGTAATCCCACAAGGCCAACACCCTCGCTAGATTGAAAACCCATGAAAGCTAAGAAGAAATCAATTCCTACAAAAGCTAAGATTGGTTTGGGAAGCCATGATATCAAAGATTGATGAAAGCTAGTAAGAATCCAATTCTTGCAAAAGGTGAGATTGGAATTGGTTCAAGGAATAGCCTTAGCGAGCTTCATACTCAAACCCACAACAACAATGATCAAAGATGGCAACGAGGGCACTCTTGCAAGGGATGTTTCCAATGCTATGAAATACTATGACGGTATATGCAAATTACACGGTGGTTCCCATATACGAGGCCCATAGGCAAATTCTTAAAGACGTCCACAATCACATAACCGACCGTGGAGTAAGCACCATTCGCAACTCTTCATCATGTTGAGGTCAGCTTGAATTTCGAATGCCATCAATGATTGAGCAATAATGGACACGGTACTATCTGAGACAAGAACGTCGAATATATTCTTGATCGCAAGCACCTCTATGGTGTCCATTCAAGGTAGAAGTGGAAAGATCGATAGTATCGGTTTTGTGTACCTGGGAACTACTAGCTAGATGTTGATTTCATATTAAGTTCAAGCAGAACCCAAACAAATCAAATTTCCTTTATTCAATTAACCTAGCTTGAACCAAAATTTCATCACAACGGTAATCGTTATCATGGAGAGATGAAGTCAACGTTAATCTAGATAGGCAAAGGTCGCATGAAGATTCGTGATGTCATGCTCAGCTAAGAGGGACGATCAAAGCATGCACATAGAAACCTACAAAAACAAAACAAGCAAAGTGGTTGAGGCAAGTTACGGCTACAATTATGACAAATGGCTTAATGAGGCTGAAAGTATAGCTAAGGAACTTGATAACCCTAGATCCATCGTTCCAAAGGGTGCCAAATGGGTAGGATGTTCAAGCCTTCACCAAAATCAAGATGTATCTCATCACACTATAGCATCAAAGGTTTGAACACGTTGATTTCAAAAGCCTAGGATCATTGAAAGATCATACATGGTACAAGGAACATAGACAATCATGTTCTAGGAGTTCGTATCTTCTCTAGATCATTCATTCTAACAAATAACGTTATGCATCTAGCTAGTCAATGGTTGAGGCATTATTCATTGAGGGGGGGTTGTTAGATTAGAAGGGTTGACTCCCACTCCTAAGCATGCAGAGGTGAGCATGGCAAGGTGCCACCCTAGGAGGGGAATGAGGTAGAGAAAGTCTTGCCATGCAGGCAACAAAGCTGCTACATGTGCAACACATTCGTCCTTGTGTTTGATGGAGACCCATTTTTCGAGCAATTCTGTCCATGGGACAGCCATGGTGTTTGCCATGGTTTGGGCCACACATTCAGCTAGGTTATGGCCCCAATGAGGGCTGCACATGCACGTGTATATAGGCAACTACACAAACCAGATTGGGAGCGAGCAAAGCCAGGCAAAAAAATGGAGAATGGGTCGAGGATTTTATAGGCTCCAACCTAGGGCTGGCCGACAGGTCTATAGATTAGGTTGGCAGTCAATCTTTGGCCAAACAGGGGATATATATCCCCCATATGAAGCCACTAATGGGGGGCAGACAAGCATTCAGTCTAGCCCATTGCAAGCTACCAAGCAACCCTTGAGAGCGCACAGTGAAGCACTAGAGAGGGAAATGAAAGGCAAAAAAAAACCATTAGAATCCATTTTCCCATGTTCAAGATTTGCTCTGCCCACATGCCATCCCAAGAACATTTCGAACATTTCCCATGCTCCTATTACACTGAAACGACATTTCCCCATTCCAAGAAGTCTTCCTTGGTAACTATAAAGGCAGCAACACAAGGTGACCTACCATTCTCTGGTGGTCCGAGGTCTGTTTTTCAAGACATTCCTAACATTCCCAAGGCCCCTGTTACTCCAAAAGGACGTTTCAACAATAGGATGCAACAGAGGCACAATAGTAGTAGAATTTATAGCACACAGGGCTCCTAAGCACTGAAGACCTCACTTGCAGCAGGAATGAACAAAAGATTGGGCAACAATTCATGGCCTCAAGTAGCACTAGTGGAGAAGCATCCCGTTGTCCCTGTGGTGTACATTGTAAGCACCACTTGTGTATCCATGTTTTTCAGGTGTGATCCCTATATCCCACAACCATTGTGCAAGTCCCTCAATAAACAGAGTCGTTCTTTGCACGTGCATACCTCAGACTCGAGAAACCCAATCACACATCAAAAAGCAAGATAACAAAATATTTCAAAGTGCACACCTCAATAGAGGACCCTACAGACGTCCAAAAGCAGTAATTTTAAAATGCCAGCAAACCAGGTTACACGACTGGAGCTTACCAAAAATGCATGAAAAGCTGCCTAGCATGAACTCCCTTTGCAAATCACTAGACTCTAGAGCACTTAACACCACACCACCTTTGGAGTACGATTGGGTCATGCATGGCTAACTGAAGTCCATCAAAGACGGACCTGCCAAGCTCCCCTAACTTCACAACAAGCAAGCTCCCAGCATGCATAAACAGAAAGCACCATGGAGAACTTCGCCCATCAAGGCCATGGCTCCAGTAGCCAAGGTTGACTCCATGCACGACACCACAAAGGTCAGCCATAGCAAGGCCTTTACATCACAAGCGACCTCTGAAGGTCTTGGATATCAAGAGGCGCAATGCGATACATGAACCACATGCAGGCTGTCATCCTGACAGCTTGAAAAGGGCTCTGGAAGGGGATGCAATATGATGGCTATCATGAGTGCAGGTGCTATTTGCAGGAGGACAGCCCACACGCCTGTGTGCAACATCTCCCAGTGTTCAGTGCTTGAGTTGACTCACATGTGCAGCCAATACTCACCTTTCCACAAATAGACTGGCACGTCTTGCTCACACACTACATGTAATCCTTCACGATCATACTCAACGTGTCTAATCCTTCACGATCATACTCTACGTGTCTAATCCTTCACTGGCTCCAGAATCCAAATTCAAAACAGTGATTTCTTACAGATTACTTAGTTTACCATCCCTTACCATACAACCCTGCCTTTCCCAACAAACTTAGCCTCTCAGAGGCAGTGCCCACACGCTCTATAAACTTATCATGCGAGCTTATATTACATAAGCTGCGTACCTGTTATACACTGAACGATTCAGACTACATCACAATCCTTCAAAAGCATATCAACTACAGATGCTCCCAGGGATTAGACATGCAACTGCCAAACTTACCTTCATTACAAGAGTCCTCTCATCCTCCAAGACTGTTTGTTGGTCAATGAAGGATTAACTCAAGCCAGCAACAAACTCCATCATGCATAACACTTTTAAAGCAGCATGAGCCCAAAAACATGCAAATACTCCCAAGTTCAAGCCATTTCAATCTATAAAAAAGTCTTATTTCGAAAATGGCCTGCTTGGGCACCAGTACATGTGACATTATCTTCTTATAATAATAGTAAATGTTCAGCTGCCTGCAGTTCACAAAGCACTAGCCGCCTGCAAAAGGGGAACCAGTTTTCCCTCCTTGTGCTTTGCCTCTGTACCTGTAAAGCAACAGCATACCAAAAGAATCAGATCAAGCCCATTTTGGCGTGAGAACACAAAGCTCCTACGAAGTCTCTCCTCTAAGGACAAATGCAAGTGTAACACATTGAGGCCATCAAAAATTAACATGCGATAAGCTGCAAAGCATCCAGAATGAGAGGATTTTCCTAATCACAGCATTAGAACTTACTATCGCAGCCACCAATGTGTTTGCCTCCGATAAAGACACTGGGAACAGTTCTCTGTCCTGTCCACTCTAGCAGAGCAGACTGTATCTCTGATCCATCACCAATAAGCCACAAAACAACACATTACATCTCGTGCAAACTTCCTCTCTACAAGATCCTTGGAAAGGTTCATTTATAGAAGAACTATTTCAGCTTCAATTTCAGGACACAATTTACTATGATATTTCATGACTACCAAAACAAGGCTGGCAAATACTAAAGATAAATTGAAACCTGGCGTTAAGTCAACCCCACTTTCCAGAAACAAGCAAGCAAGCTGGTTAAGAGACACAACATATTACAAACCATCCCATCTTCAGAAGGTGATAAAGATGCGATAAGATCAAATAGGAATAAGAAAGGCAGGATGAGGTCGCCTTCTGTGCTGATGCTCGGTATGACGATATGGCATTACAAGTGAGTGACACTTTACTCCCAAGAAAACAATTCTTAAAGGAGAATACTTCAGCACAACAATTCAGTACAATTCTTGGATTTAAAAGAGGTTTAAAAATTGTAACATTGGTGACAGAAGCCTACCATTAGGCCAACTCTAATCGTAGTAGGAATATGAAAGGCACAATCAGGTGGCCTTCTACACAGATGCTCGGTATGACAAAACGCTTTAAAAGTAATTTTCAATTGGCGGAAGCTCAATTTGATTAGACATCCATGTAGGCTGGGATTGTCTGAAATGAATGCCTTTGGCAGTAAAGACCAAGACAAAATGTACCCGTTTCTAGAAAGAATTAAATTGCCTGTAGAGGACATTCCACCTTGGCTTGCAGATTAAACAGTAATAACTCTCCTCTTGCACACGCCAGACTCTGGCCATCCACATATTATGTCAAGCTTTAAGCTCCATGTATCTGTGTAGCCTCCGTAGCTCTCAACTTCAAGAACGAAATTTAAGTTCACATTGAACTTCAAAGATTCTTCCTTGAAAGTCCTATACCATCTACATATGCGGCAATCTAGGTCAGGTTGTTTTGAAATGAAGCGTTGTAAGCTACATGAATCTGGTTGTCTGAAATATCTATCCATTTTCACATCCACAAACCAGGTCAAATTACTGTGAAACTTTTTTTTGTAGGTACAAGTCGAATGCGCAGTCCAAATGCCAAGGTTAGCTGTTTTCTTTGAGCTGTTGCGTGTAGGAATCGGAAAATCTTTGGAAATGAAACCTGGTAGTCCTTCCAATGAAGTAATTGCTGGATTGTAAGTGAAGTGCCCCATTCCCAAACCTAGCACGACAAAGTGGCAACCGCTGAAATGCAACGCCAGAGGCTAAGACATTGTCTAGCGTGCACAAACAGCACTACATAAAGTGGGCATTTAAGCGCCATCGCTAGTCTAACATCACAGGGAAAGTTCGGGACACAGACGTAAAAATACATTTCATAAACACAGACGCCGTATTCCTCCATCAATTCAGCACGATACTTATTGGAGGGAACTTACTCTCTTCACCGAGCTCGATAACTTTGCTTTTGACGCCCAGGCTTGCTAGGAGCTGTTTGACGTCCTTGCAATAAGGACAATACGACTTGCTGCAGAAGAACAAAGCAAATTTAAGATGTCAAGAAGCAACTAAAAGGTGGGAAAGCGCTCTCTCTCTCTCTCTCTCTCTCCAATTCTGAGGTAACATCTCCATCTCCCTCTCTCTCTCTCTCAAAAAAGAAACATGCAGAACTGCCCACGTCCGCACATCGATACATACGTGGAGAAGCATACCTGAAGACGACGACAGGGTTGGCGGAGACAAGGTTCTTCACCTTTTTTAGCGCCATAGCCCGGCTACCCTTTCGAACAGAAGAGACGAAATAGGGAAAGCCCTTTTGGACAAAAGTCAAGAAATATGACAGTCATCATTTTAAATTGTAGGGTAGCTCTTATGGCTTCTTTTTTTACCATAACGTAAGAAGAGTGTATCCCATGGCCACCCTTTTGGATGTAAGGTGAGAAATGGGGTATCCCATGGATGCCCTTTTAAATAGGGTAGTTTTTCTGGTGGCTCTTTTAAATGGGGGGTGGTAATTCTTATGGCAACGAGTAATTTTGATGGACTGAAGGTCAATTTGGTGGCCACCCTATCCTTTTGTTGACCTTGGGTTATCTCAACTATCTTCCGCTTAAAGAGTTGTTCATGGACTACACTCGGACACCCAAAGTGAAATTATTCCTAAGCTTCATCCAAAAGAACTTTGAAACATGAGGTTGGTGAGTCCTCAAGCCAGTGGTATGAGGAACTCAAGCATTCTTCCACGGAGAGTTGGGATTCTGGGGTATCCAATGAATCTAACCATGAGCTGAGCCATGAGCACAGTGATCGACCTTGAAGGTGCAATGCCAATCCAGAGGTCAAAAGAGCCTCATGAATAGTACTAAGAAGAAGACCTACCCGTGAGACATTGACGGAGCATGGAGCATGGAGAATGGTTCAAGCGGTATGCATTATCCAAACCAGTTGGTGGTAGATGAAAATTCCTAGATCATATATCAGAGTTTAAGCAATTTGTCATGCCAATTCAGCTAAGTAGTGCTCCTAACACAGACTGTACATATAAAGATCATGTCCATAGCAACAGTTGCCAACATGGAGCATGTGGTTACTTGGCTCTAACTGATTGCCTACAAGATATTTCAAATTTTGAGCAATTCGTCATGGCAATTTGGCCATGTAGTGCTCCTAACAAAGAATGAACATATAGAGATCATGTCCACAGCGACACTTGCCAAGGTGGAGTGTGTGGTTACTTGGCTATAATTGATCACCGAGCTATTGCGACTTGGGTACCAAGTCCTATGTGAGCTAGATCAGCATAGTTTTCAAGTCCTAGGCCTTCCAGATCATTGGTTTAGGCAAAAAGGCATAAAACAGAAAGTCTAGTTCAGACACGAAGACTTAAATCAAAGAGCCTAGTTGTAGTGAGAAGAGCCAAACTAATAAGTCTAGTTGGAGCAAGAAGGACCAAAGTAAGGAGTCCTTCACTAAGGATTCCTTCACCAATAACAAGAAGGAGCAAAGCAAAATAATAAGTCTAGGTGGAGCAAGAAGGTCTACCAAAGCAAGGGGTGCTTCACCAATAGCAAGAAGGACCAAAGTAAGGAGTCCATCACCATCTACAAGGGGGCCTAAAGCAAGGAGTCTATCACCAACTAGACCTACTACACCTATTGGTCATAAGCCAAGGCTGAGGCCACTCAATCTTATAGACCTAGATCCACTAGATGTATTGCCCAAGCCAGCCACGCTATCAAAGCAAAGGCAGCCCGGCTTATGAAAGGCAGGTTTCAAGAATTCAAGGGTGTTGATGATGAAGACCTGCATAGTTATTTGCAGAGTTTTCTGCGAGTATGCTACATAAATGGGGTCACATCTATGGAGGAGTAAATGAATTACTTCCCTTGCACTATGAATCCTGATAAAGACAACTCATCACTAGTTCAATCAAGTGGTTATTTTTTGGATCGGTAGCAGGCTTTCCTCAAGTGGTTCAACCAAGAAATTAATGATGAAGATGTTTGCACAAAGCTCAGCGACCTAAAGTTCAAAGAAAATGAGTCCATTTAGGACTTTGTTTTTAGAATACGGTCCGTCATTAATAATTTCAACACACACCAATTGATAAGTCATTGGGTGCTTGGCTAGTTATGGGTTGCACACATATTGACTTATGATCACCCGAGATTGTCAACTTGACTAAGAGTTATGAAGAGCTACTGGACCGTGGTAGGCCTAGAGAAAAGTGGACCTGCCTAAAAGAGGACAAAGAACAAGGCTGAAGGGAGTGATCTTGAAGATACTTCCTCCAAGTCGAGCAAGTTAAAGTCCATGCTCAAAAACACTTTGAAAGAATAGGTTTGCCCTAGTTCAAACGAAAAACGGTGCAATAAGTCTTCCAAGCAAGAATGCACTGAAGACGGGTGTTGCACCAAGCATTGCAACACCTATAGCAAATTTGGTCATGATGCTTTTGAGTGTCGATATAATAAAAATCACATTACAGATGTGCATTATGTGTCACCGGAAGCAAAGCTTAAAGATGGACACTTGATGGACGTCCACCGAAACCCGAGAATGGCAAAGGCAAAGGGAAGAATGACAAAAGTAGGAACAAAGTCCATCACATATTCACTACTATTTTTGTGATGAAAATCATACAAAAGTTGGATGCAAATTGTGGCAAGAACATCTCAAGTTGCTCAGGAATAATGCTGAGCAAAAGGAAGTCGATTTCTGAGTATCGAGCCATTTTTACAGAAGTGTTGGACTCAATGGAAGTTAATGCAGCTACTTAGTCACAAGGCCCTATGACTAGTTCAAAGGAGGAACCACCAACCAAAGACATCAATTAGAAGGCACAAAAGTAGGTCATGTCTAAAATCACTAGAATTGAAGGGGACCCATAGTCAACTTGTCCACCAAGGAAGTTAATCCAATTACCTAGTCACATGGTCCTACTACCAGTTTGGAGGAGGAACCATCAAACAAAGACATTAATTGGAAGGCACAAAATCAGTTCGCATCTAAAATCACCAGAGATTTGATGGGGAAAGTTGATTTGCCCACTAAGAAAGTTCTTATATTAGTGATACTAGACTCAGGCAAAGCTTCAACAAGCCAATCTCAATCTTATCTGAGTACCACTGAGTATCCATCACTAGAAATATTAGTTTGATCTGAGTACCACTGAGGATTTGGATGCCCAAAAGTGGTCAAAGCGTGGGAGACCTTCCATGATATGAAGGTTCATGTCACAATCACAGAACTTCTTAAAATTGCCCCATACCACAAAGAATTCCTCTTACAACAACTCCGAGTAGAAGAAAAGCTTACCAATCAAGTGGAATCTTCTATGACCATATCCACCGTCAATACAGTAGTGGTGGATGAAGAACTTCAAGTCATCGCTTTCAAGCTCAAGAGCTAGAACATATCTGGTGTAAATCATGGATGGCAGTTTTGGAGTCAACATTATCTTGGATGTTGTTGTGAAACTATTGAAGCTTAAGAATCTTAAGCCCTCTCCATTGTGGGTACACATGTTTGGAGTGTCGTGCAAGCACACTCAAACCCTTCCCACAAATAGGACAAGCATGGTACCCACTTATTGCAAGTCCTGCATGCATGTGTGAATGTGTTAGTATAAGACATGCGCTAGAAAGAGTCATAAGAGAATCATTATACATGTAAAGACAAAACCACATACCTACGCACTCTCCATATCCTAGGTAGTCATGCATGGTCCACATTAAGATTTCCTTGACTAGACCAAAATGTCATTGGTATGTCTAAGAGCTCTAGAAATATCAAAGACCCGTATGCCTCTCCATAAGATCTATAAATCCTCTATCAAAGGTGCCATGTACATGTCCATATTTTTGGCCTTGTACTTCCTTGGCACAAGTAGTGCAAGCATGTGGTGTCCCTTCTTTATTGTTAGCCATTGTGGGATATTGTAATTCACCAAGACTATAGGCCATGTCGACCAAGATGTCGAGCGTAACCCGAAAGGGTTCACGCTGCCCATGACGACGAGCCCAAGATGTAAGTTGCATGGCTCCCTCACTATGT
Organism: Dipteris shenzhenensis; assembly: GCF_047967505.1. Lineage (NCBI taxonomy): Eukaryota > Viridiplantae > Streptophyta > Polypodiopsida > Gleicheniales > Dipteridaceae > Dipteris > Dipteris shenzhenensis. The sequence continues at coordinate 42,865,114 of NC_141622.1, read as the reverse complement.
GCTTCCAAGTAGCACAATCTGCAAGAACCCTCAATGTGTCATCAGTGGAACGATGTGTAGCATGCCAAGTCATCAACTCCGCTACGGATTTGCATCGGAAGTTTTGTATTCTAGCAATGATGGGAAAGTGTCTCAAGACATTTACTAGGATCTGCTCACCCTGCAAGTCATCTCTATATCGTTGCTCCCCACACTTCGGACAACTAACCAAATCTCCATGCTCACGATGAAAGAGAATACAATCATGGATGGTATCATAATCCATACCCACCATTTTTAGCATCTTCTTCACTTCATCTCTTGATGTGGGCATGGTATTTGGTGCAGGCAACATCTTCTAGAGCAACCTATCGCAATTCAAACATACATATGCTTCCAATAATGAGAAACTATGATGATTCTCAAAATAATTAAGATCCAAATTGAGATAAATTATGTGCTAACTTCATTAAGGCTGAGACACTTGTATCGGACCACCCATACTTTGCTTGCAGATTCAAGATTGAGAGACAAGCTCATAGTTTTGATGTCTTAGCACCCTCGTACAACTGTGTTGATTGCAACTCTCGCACCACAGCCTCAATGTACATGTGATGTAGTGCCCCTAACAATAGATCCATCATGTTCACCATACCACCCTCGTCATCATCTGGCACATTCGAGAGACTACCCCCTTGCTCAAAGTGTGAAGGTGTATATACGTGCCCCCTCGCCACCCTCCTCATCTTATCTCAAGGTTTCGTGTAAATTACGAATGCAATATTAATCAACGAACTCAAATAGCATTGACTTACCAATGATCCATCACCACCACCAACGGTTGGTACTGGTGTAGGCTCCTCCCCATACATTTGCAAGTGGTGCATGACAATATGGCATTGATGTCGTACTTCTCGCTTTTGCGATGAGTGCAAGGACAATACAACCTCTTGGTAAGCCACTCTGCGCTCCTAGTCATTGGCTAATCATCTAACGAGCTTCCACTCATCCCTTCCATCTGCACACCTCCAAAATCACAACACAAAATGATTACAATTCACTCAAGATCCAAAAAATAGCCTATTCTTAGTTTTTATGCTCTGTTCATCGGTATATACTGACTTTTAGCCCTGTTTGTAGGTATATACCAACTTTCAGGGATACACAGAGTTAGTATATATCAACGTTTTGGAAATAATACAGCATAGGTATATACCGATGACATTGAGTGCTAAAACCCGAAACCTGCATCACCGCCCCTCATAATTCCATCGCGAAAAAAGCAAAAACCTCTCCTCCTTCCTCACCTTCAGCAACCTCACCTTCCTCCAACCTCTTCCCCACACCCCTCACCCCTATCTAGCCCCTCTCCCAACACTTGTGCTCCCTCTCCATCCTTCTCCCTCTCTACTCATGTGAAAGGTCATTTTCCAAGAAGGTGTGTTAGCTCTTTCCCATGGCTTCCGTGGGAAGAGCAGGGTATTCTCAGTATTATGCAGGGTTCCAAGGCTTTTTGTCACCTACAAATATATCGAGGTTGTCGTTTGTAGTATACGTGTAGGTGAGGACCTTGAGTCATGTTCCGATGAGAGATGTGGTAAGCAAACATAGTGCATGCATGTGTAAAAGGAACGTGTATCATCATGATTGAGGTAATGAAGGTTTTCGACTTCATTGGGGGTTGCAAGGTTTAGGAGGAGTTTAAGGGTTAGAAGGAGGTTCCAGGGTTTAGAAGGAGGTTCCAAGGTTTAGAAGAGCGTCCAGGGTTAGAAGGAGGTCCAAGGTTTAGAGAGAGGTTCCAAGGTTTAAAGAGAAGTTCCAGAGTTTAGAAAAGGTTCCAAGGTTAAGGGTAGAGTACATGGTGGAGAACTCGTCTCCCTTGTACATCATGGAGGTTAAGGGTTGAGGAACTAAGGGTTTAGGTGGAGCATAGGAGTGGGAGAGGAAGAAGGTGTAAGAGCATGGGGGAAAGAAGAGAGAGGAGGGAGGAGGAGGAGAAGGAGGGAGAAAGAGCAAGGAGGAGGAGGAAGGAGGAGGAGGAGGAGGGAGGAGGAGGAAGGAGGAGGGGGAGGAGGGAGGAGGAGGGGGAGGAGGAGGAGGAAGAGGGAGGAGGAGAAGAAAGGAGGAGGGAGGGGTAGGAGGAGAAGGGAGGAGGAGGAGGGAGGAGGAGGGGGAGAGGATGGGTTGCAAGGTTGGAGAGGGAGAGGATGGGCTGCAAGGTTGGAGGAGAGGGGAGGAGGAGCTGCAAGGTTAGGGCATGCTTTTGGACATGGAGTGCAAGGAAGCATGGACACTTGAGACAATTGCTTGGAATACCAAAGTAGAACTCAACACAATGCCCCAAAGAGTGTGGGCTTCATTCCATTATGGGGTATTTATACAAGTTGGAGAGCTTCTCTCTTTGCATGTAGGAATCGTAAGACATTCTCTCTCTACATGTAGAACTTGCATGTAGGAGTTGCATGTAGAACTCGCATGTAGGACTCGCATGTAGAACTCACATGTAGAACTCACACATTGTAGGAGTTGCATGTAGAACTTGCATGTAGAACTCACATGTAGGAGTTGCATGTAGAACTCACATGTAGAACTCGCATGTAGGAGTTGCATGTATAACTTGCATGTATAACTTGCATGTAGAACTCGCATGTAGGAGTTGCATGTAGGAATCGTATGTAGAACTTGCATGTAGAACATGCAAGTTGGATTTCTCAGAGGGATGATTTCTAGCCTTATGCAAGTACAAGCGGAGCTTTGCTGCTAGAATACACACACATTCTATTCTACCTAAGTCCATGTTGGCACAGAGACAACATACTCCCGGATCCATTTTATTACCCATCCTCGGGTTATGGCTTATTACGAGCATGTACCTGGATTGCCATGCCTTTAGTCCACTGGTCGTGGAACTTGTGTCGTGCCAGTCGATCCTGCTATAAAGCATTGGCACCATACAATTTTTGCTCAGTTTCCAGGTAACCTATATCCACCATTTGTTCGAACAGAGATATGTGGCATGCTTCTAAGAAGATCACTCTTTGATAGAGTCGGCTTATAATCTGAGCATAATCTGAGCATCGACCCATTCATTGGGATTGAAACTGAGTGGAGGCAAATGGGTATCGAAGTAACATGGGACCTCCAGAATGAATTCCAATGTTTTACAGAATATAGCACTTAGGCGAAGGAAGCGATCAATGTTGCCGCGCATTATTTGCTCATGCTACTGAAGTGCTCAGATCATTGTGCCTTGGATAGTCCATTCTACACTAGAGTATGGTTTGATCATTGGCCAATTAATGGCTCGATCTTCATCCAAAGTGTGTATGTTGGCTTCCCATTTTTTACATCATGGAACTACATAGAACTTGGGATGGGTTCTGAGACATGGAGGTGCACGTAGTACTCCTTCAAGAAGATTACAACAAAGAGCTTGGGATGGCGCCAATCAGGTTGTGGATCCAACTTGCTTATCCAACCTTCACTAATTTGACGCTGACGAACATTGGTAGGAAAGTTGTCTAGGGTTCATCCACCTCAAGTTTTCATATCATGATAGTTGCTCCAAAATTCCTTGATGGGGTTATTGGGAAGTGGTATCTCATCAAAATCATACCCATCATTGGAACTTGGCATGGGAGTACGAATTGGATTATCTGGATCCTGATATTCATAATCAAATACTATGTCATTTTCTGCTGATGGAAGCACAAGTAGTGTCAGAGGTGATGACGGGGTAGGGAGAGAATTTGGGGACATGGGGGAGAAATATGGAAGAGTGTTAGTTGGCAAAAGGGGGAGCAGAGGGGAGGAGGGGAAGAACTGGGCAAATGGTTTGAGCAGCTTAGTAATCCTCAAGGGTAGGATTAGCAAGGGAGGGGAAGAAGCTAGGTGTGAGGGGCTCATAAGTTTGTGACTGTTGGGTTAGTTGAAAATGGTGAGAGGCATGAGCAAAGAGATGATGGAGGGAATAGATGTTAGGATGGAGCTTAGGGAAGGTTAAGAGGGTGGTAGCAGCAAGGGTAAGTGAGGTTATGAAGTTGGCACAAAGAGTGGTTAGATATGGGAAGTTGGATGTGAGATAGGCCTTGTCATCTTTCGACACTTCTTTTTGCTAGTACGGTGGGATCATCAGCTGCAAGGGTGGGATGTCGGTTATGTCGTGCCGTGCAAATAATAGTGATGGCCTTTGTAGCAATGGTAACAAACCTACAATAACCTTGAGGGGAGGACTACCCATGAGGCATACATATGCAATGAAAGCATCCGTCCTGAGTGCTATAAACCCCGCATGTGTAGACAGGTAGAAGATATTTTTCTCATCTTCGGACAAGTCTTGGCAAATTATGTGTAGGGTTTTGGTCCCTATGGAACGCTCCCATTTGATTGTTGGATGAGCAGATATGATCCTGATTTGGAGTTGCTTCCATTGGATAAGCACACATGCGTTGAGGTGATCTTCCACTTGTAGAGTAGCCACAAGCTCTTGGTACACCACCATTGTGCATTGTAGTGGGGCTTCATTATTGTTGTCTTCCAATGCCTCATTGGTGTGCATTAGCAATTGGAGTTCAAGCTTGGAGATGATTATCTTTTGGGAGTGCATCTCATTCATTTTTTCTTTGTATTGCTAGTAGATGGTTGTATATGCCTCCTTAAGCTTTCTCATAGGGTGACCTTTGCCTATTGAGGATTGTCTTCAGTGGTATTGGACCATTGGTCCAAGACTTGTGCTTGTGAAGTGCTAGCCTCTTGAGCGGTAGTAAGTTGCTCCTTTAAGATTCTACATTCCCTTGTAAGCTCATCAATGCTAAAGGCTCGTACTGCCAAAGATTGTTTCATGTCTTCAAGAATGTCTTTGCAATCCTAGAGCTCTTCTTCTTTGTAAATTAGAATGAGTTGAGCTTGTGCCACTACCTCCGTTTGCTGTGAGCATGTGCGGATGTCAAGGAGTTATAGTAGGTCTATAGGATTGTCGTTGCTTGTATTACTGCTGTCAGCTGTGTTTGACTTTGGTGGAGGTTGGAGGTCACATCCCTCACTACCTTCTCTTAAGCTTGGAGAGCGTGGTTCATGCGCACTTCTTCTACCTCCTTCTCATCTATCTGTGCCCGAAGTGCCTTGACCTCTATGGTAATTGCCTAGAATTGGTCTTCGATTTTTGTTGCAATCTGTCTATCCAATTCTCTTGCATATTCTTCTTTGGAAAAGCTATTGAATAGTTCTGACATTTGGATCACTTGGCTAGCTTGATGTTGGAGAATGATAGACGGTGATGAGGACTGGCGATACTGCTGATACAAGTGGTGCCCATGTAGCCATCCCGATGATTCTATAGTACTTGGGGAAGGTTGTTCCAATGGTATTTCAATCCCTTGTGTACAATAGTCATACTGTTGATCTAGCACTAGCTCCCCTTGTGGCTCATCGACTGGCATGGTGCCAATCTTTCCTCAGGTTCTGGTGCCGATCTTGCCTCAGGCTCTGGTTGCTATTGCTGTTGTTGTTGGAGATATATTGGTTGTTGTTGTGCACTGAGCTGTAGCATCTCATGGGGCAATTCCTCCATCCCGACTTCTAGAATAGGTATTTCTTCTAAGGCATCTGCACTTATCAATGTGATAGTAGGAGAAGTTGGTGATGGCTCCCATACTGGTGAGAAGGGTATGTCCAACTCCTCAATTGGTTTTGGTGACTGGGGTAGAGTCATTTCTCTTTCTTGTAGCCCTTTTTTGATGATTATAGCTAATAAGTGTGGAATTTTACATTTTTGGCCTGATCAACCATCTAGTTTCTTTGTAAAGAAGATGACTAAGTGCTGGACCCAGTCTTGTTTTAGCTTCCTACTTAGCAAAACAAATGTGCGGAGTGGAAGGGATCGATTCTTGCCATACTTAACCCCCAAGATTGTGGATAGGAATTGTGTTGCTTCCTTGAGGTGATGGTTAAGGATTGTGCAAAGCAATATGCCATCCCTACGGAATAGTGTGCCCTTGGTAAGGAGAGACTATACTTTGAGAAACTTTGCATCGGCAAGCCGTGTAGGGTATTTGGCACCGTGTGTTGGTAGTGAGAAAGCCCTTTGAATGACTGTACTGTCGAGGATAATGTTTAATGGGCTTTGATGTACATTGATTGTACTATACTTGCCAACCTTTGCATTGTTGGAGTGGTAAGAATGGAGAAAGTCCCTAATGTATGTGGTCATTGTAGGACTGTCCTCCAAGGTTTTTAGGCTTTCATGCAAACTCCCTAGACCCCTTTGCTCTAAGTAAGATGTTGCTTCCTGGGAAAGAGCATATGTCGATGTAGGTGGCCAAACAAGTTCCAGTGACTGGGCCCCATCAATGGTTGTGTAGGCCAGTGGTGACTGGGGTGGCATTTGTTCTTCTTGGTCATGCACTGAATCCTCTTTGGAGCTATCGCTCTAGACCACAAATGCCTATGGTCATCGTGGTTGAGAGGATGTAGATGACTACGAACTCTAGAGGGGGTCTCATGGTTGAGGCAGTGGGCTCTTTCTATGCATCCTCTTTAGTGGCAGCATCTTTTCTGAACGTGCATCCATGTGCATGTGGTGTACCATTGATCATTAGATTGGTTGACATGCAGGTATGACCTTTCTGTGTGTGTGTGGGAAATTTTATTTTTATACATGCTTTGAGAGTGTGGAATGAAAGTGTGTGGTACAATTATTCATGCGATCATCTATGTGTCTATGCGAAAGCGTGTGAGTGCACGTGACCTAGTAGCTAGGTAGGGACTAACTATATGCTTTTTTTATTACTAGGATTTTCATAGGGCAGCTAGAACTCAGGCATCACTTCTAAGCCCTAGGTTAAAATCGATTGATGCTACCTATATGTGTGAAGACGTACATATGCAAGTGAGTGCTCGTGATACAATCTAATCCTAACTAAGGAAGACTTGGTTTCCCAAATCTTCGTTTTTGTTAGGGATGGCTTGCGTGTTGAAGTAGTAGCACTTCAGTCGGCTCCTGTTTATTGTTGTGTTGAATTGGACTCATCCAATGTTTCTAGCAGCACAGCTCCAATGGGATTCATCTTTTGTACTCAATAGGGTCCTTGATCTAGATACTTTAGTTTCCCCTTGTGTACTTTGGCATTGTATAACAAGGCTGCTGTTGCCTTCCTTGATGTCTTTAGCTTTAAGATTTCTTTCAAACCATGCCTTTCTTCTACGTTTTTCTATTGTCATGGCATGGTAGCCGACTAGTCTTGTCTCTGTATGCCTCTCCAACTGATAGAGCCTTTGCTTCAAGGATTCATGGTCTCCCATGCGTTCCTGTATTGCTATGCATAGGCTTGGTATTACAAATTCTAGTGGGACAACAACTTCAAGGCCATACACCAATTGAAAAGGTGTGTGCCTTGCGCTGACCTTGAGTGTGGTTCTGTATGCCCATAAGGCTGCATTCAGTTTCTCTGCCCAATCAGAACGTTGTGTTTCTACTACCTTGGTGAGGATAATGCATATTATGTTGTTGGTGGATTCGGCCCTGTCCATTCCCTTGGGGGTAGTAGGGTGTGCTTTTTCTATGGATTATCATAAAGCCAGACAAGAGTTCTTGGATTACCTATCCGACATAATTTCAATGGGGCATCTGAATCGGGTGATCACATTTTCACATAGGAATCTTGCTGTGCTTCTGGCATATTCTTTCTGACTGCCTTAGCTTCAGCCCATTTTGTAAAGTAATCAATGGCCACAATGATGGAGTGTGCCTGTGTTCCTTTTGTTGCTGGATGTATGGGAGCCACATAGTCAATCCCCCATTTTTCAAATGGTTTTTGTGCAACAACTGTTGTTAGGGGATTGAAGTCTTTGTGTTGTGGTTTAGTAGTCCGTTGGCATACATCAGAGCCTTTTACATATTCATAGGCATCTACCCACAGTGTTGGCCACCAGTAGCTTGCGAGGAGAACTTTTCTTGCTGTGGCTTCCCCTTGGAAGTGTCCTCCTGTAATGCCTTCATGGACTTCACTTAGGATTAGCATGATCTCATGAGGCATTACACATATTCTTAATATCTATTCCTTGCCCATCTTGTACAGTTGTCTTGCAATGAGATGATAGGGTTTAGCCTTCAAAATCAATTTTCTAGCATCTACTACTTTCATTTTAGGGGGTGGTCTTCCTGCCATTAAGTACCCAATGATATCTCCACACCACTCTGGAACAGCATCTATTTGAAATAATGTGGCATCTGGTAAGTCGTCTTCTACTCCAGTGGCTTCTTCTCCCGACTTGACACGAGACGTGATTGGCAATGTAGTGTTGGGCACCTTTGCGGACCACTACTTTGAAGTTGAATTCTTGAAGCAAGAGGAGCCATCTGGTTATTCTTCTTGTTGTACATGGATGGTTCACAAGATAAAGCAATGCTTGATGGTCGGTGTAGAAGACAAAATCATTTGCCAGTAGATAGTGCCAAAATTTATTTACACTATACACCATTGCTAGGGCTTCTCTTTCTGTGGTGGTATAGTTGATCTCTACATTAGTGGAAATGTCACACCAATAGGTACCCCCAGATTGAGTTTGCACATATTAATTAATTTGTCTTGACTAGGGAGGCATAATGTTTGAGTATAGTAAGCTGGGAGGACCAATCAAATGCGAGGTGCCTTTGAAGGTGTGATCGAGAAGCTTCGATGGGGTCTCCGACTCCAGAACTTTCATCGCAGCCGCCTTCAACTGGTATATGAGGGGGAAGGGGGGGAGCAAGGAAAAGTGAGGGAGAGAGGGAGAGGTGGAGGGAGAGGGGAGGTCTCAATAGAGAGGGGGAGGGAGGGAGAGGGGAGGCCGCGGCTGAGGGGGAGGGAGAGGGAGAGGGGAGGGCTGAGTAGAGAAATATGGCAGGGAGGAGAAGGGAAGCGAGGTAAGGGGCTACTAGAGAAAGCAAGAGGTGGCACAGAAAGATGGCAACACAGGGGATGATGGTGATGAAAGAGAGAGAGGTTAATCAGATACTATCACTTAGGTTAATCGATGAAAGGGCATTGGAAGAGGTAAATCAGACACAAAAACACTTAGTTGAATCGGGGATTCAGGGGTTTGATTCATAGAGTAACTAATGAATTAATTAACTAATAGTAGAGGAATTTCACCATCAATGGTTCTCAAGGGTACATATACGTAGGGGATATATCACCGCCTTTGTCGGATTGATGCCATACTTTGCACATGCTTTAATCTTATTCACTTAAAGTCATGGCATGCCCATTAGACACCACTTGCATGGGCATGCTTATTTTCTTATTTTCCACCTCGTCTCATATACCTGAGTATCAAAAAATATGCATCTATTTGCTCCCATAGTATGTTCCTTTGTCCAATGGGTACTATACTTTGCACACATACTCCTTAATCTTATTCACATTAAGGCTTGTGCAAAGTTTCATACCCATCGGACACCGTTACATGGGTGGGCATGCTTTTTTTCTTGTTTTCCACACCGAGTCTCATACTAGAGTATCAACAAATATGCATTTGCTTACCCCCACCATATGTCCCTTAACATTACTCACTTTAAGTCTTGTGCAAAGTTTCATACCCATTGGACTTCATTTGCATGAGTGGGCATGCTTATTTTCTTGTTTTCCACTGCATCTCATATACCCGAGTATCAAAAAAATATGCATTTGCTTGATCCCCATGCTTGATCCCCATCATATTGTATGATGGGTACGATACTTTTCACACATCTTAATCTTATTCACTTTAAGGCTCGTGCAAAGTTTCATACCCATCGGACACCACTTGCATGGGTAGGCATGATTATTTTTATATTTTTCACTGAGTCTCATTCCCTCTTTCCACCACATCCTCACCACGTCTCATATACCTGAGTATCAAAAAATACACATCTGCTTGAGATCTTCTTGCTCCTATGTGCCTTTGTATGATGGGTATGATACTTTGTACATGCCTTAATATTATTTAATTTATGGCCCATGCAAAGTTTCATACCCATCGGACACCATTTGCATGGGTAGGCATGTTTATTTTCTTGCTTTCCACCGAGTCTCATACTCGAGTATCAAAAAATACGCATCTGCTTGCTCTCAGGGGGTCCATCTAGGAAATGTAAGTATACTATGAGAGTTCAAAATGAGGGGTATTTTAATTCTCAAGACTTACAGAAATATATTTATAGCAGGGATAATTTTATGCACCGTTTTTAAATTAACAAGTAGGGTGTGTTTATTCTTAGATCCAAATTAAAGTTATTTTTTAAATATTGTCTCATCTAGGATGATGTGTAAGAGCAGTCACAATTTGTTCATGGGTAGCTCAAAGTTTTAATGTGTTGACTAGCCCTCGTAGTCATGATAATAAGATATTGGTGTTGGATTCAATGAGACACACACACACATATAGAGAGAGAGAGAGAGAGAGAGAGAGAGAGAGAGGACTCAAATTGTATCTTTTAAGCTATGCTTTGAGATAGTGACAATTTAGTAACCTAATGTCGCCTCATATTGGAGCCTTAGCACCTTCTAGATGAGGGATGAGCAGATAAATCCACATGGAAGCATCCAAATGATCACAACTGTCACTAGAATGGCTTACATCACTTACATCATTGAAGGGCCTAGCTTGTCCCATGCATCCTCTATGAAGTCATTGGTAGGTTGCTATGTAGTTGGAATTAGCTCTAGTAGAGCTTGAGTAACCCCATCCAAGTTTCACGGAGATCTAGAGAGGATGGGCAATTTGCTACCTCATCCATTCCTTATGATGCTCAACTCTTCCTTTCCTCATGTTTGCCTTTGGCTTGCTCCGTTTCGTGAGGGGATTTTCATTGTGCCTATTGAGGCTATATGGTCCCTTCATCTCCCTTTGTTGCCTTTGGCCCGTTGATTATGCTGCAAAGAAGAAGAAAGATATAAGATAAGGGATCGAGAGAGAGAAGATGAGAAGCTGATGGACATGGTACAGAAGCAAAAGGAAGGGGGGACGATTCAAGAGCTTGTGGCTCAATATAAGACTGCCCAGTTGTTTTATTGCAGCCAAGACGCTTTTGTAATCTAGAGCAAGAACTCCAGGCCATGGAGAACAATTCCTTGAATGGCACCAAGCGGAGCTGCCCTCATGCCCTAAATGCCTTGCCCATCCTAGCTTGGTGCACGATCTCCATGATCTGATCCCATATTTCTAACCAGGAAGTGTCTCAGCAGCAACTATGTAATCTTAGCAACTTCCATGGCAGATGATTTTCTTAACGTTTCTAGCTGTGGTAGCTCAGTGTTGTTACCAACCAACTTGGGCATTTTTTATTAGTAGAACTGTTTTGTGGTGAAGGAATTTCCCGAGTTTCCAAGGACTAAGGATAGCATTATGGAGTTTACGTTCTACTCATCTGTTGGGGCACTTTATGGTCGTACATAGAATTTGTTTTTTTGACGTTGTGTTGGTTTGGGTTATCATGTTTTTGAGTAATGATGAATCGCAACCTATGTTTAAGATCAGAAAATATGCATATACACTGCTGGCAGTCATCTATGGGAAGAAAAAGGTTTTCGATGACTTCAAAGGTTTTTGATGTCATCAAAGTGGTAAAGTGTCCTCCCTCCAATGTGGAGAAGGCTACTACTTTGTCTGACAATGTAGACGTATAGTAGGAAGCAACACAGGAATCCGTCCTGTTTCATGGCTTTCTTGATCTTGTGACAGCGGGCCAAAATGAGGTGGAAACATTCTAAAAAGCTCTAGAATCTGCTTTGTAGTGCAAGCTTCAGGAGAATTAAAAGGAACATTGCCTTATTGCAAGCATGCTTTTACGATGTTGACTGAATCATATGCTGGTGAATGACTACAGGTCCATATCTTGGAGTATTCCCAAGAAGATTGAAAGAGTTGGAATCAGAGATAGTTTTTTTTTCCAAGGTGAAGCAATATTTGGCTTTGATAATGTAGGCCTACCGATTGCCAAATATCTTCTCTGGAGGGCATCGCAACCCTCTTTAGCGAAAAATTACCAGAAGATGTGGCTCTTATTCTCCTAACTTTGGGGCTGAAATTTGCAACTTTCTTAAGCTAGCTATGCACTACATTGGAAATAGGCTATGCCTTGTATTTCATGTTCTTTGCAGGGTTTATATCCTAGGATTTCCATTTTTGATGCCACAGCCTTCCCCTCATGTCCTATTTGAAACTAGTAGGGCTCAACTATGTTTCTGACTTTCAAGGCGGCCACGTATGATGGTACTACATTGTTGATGCAATCCTTGGCAGATAATATATATTTCCTCAAGGATTATATGAAGGTAAGCATGATTCTTTTGACACAACTCTCTTGTCTTTGCAGCCTTGAATGTTTTACATAATTTCAAGCCACCTCATAGGTTTCAAAGTCATCCTAATTATGCACTATCTATGGATGAATTTTGAAGTCATCTCAAAGTGAGGGCTATCACTCTGCATTTCTTCTTGATTGTTGATAAATCGTACTTGTGGCTGAACTTGAAGGGCTTATGGAGATGGCAATGGGCAAGCTGATTGCAATTAAAGGTTTTGCATTACATGGCAATCTTCACCAGTAGAGGTTGATGGTGAGTGTGTTCTCAAATTTCTTCCAATAGACTATGTACATGTGGTTGGGTAGGGTTAGGTCTAGGATGAACGATGTCTTGTACAGATATAATTTGGTGTCTTTATCTAGGTCGTATCATGCATATTTGGTATTTTGGATGGCAAGGCATTAATGAAAATGTAAGTCAATTTCATGTCAAATTTGGTGGATATCCATATTAAATTATGTAGCAGCATCTAAGCAGTGACCAAGGCTTCATAAATATATGCTTAGATCATTAGAGAGGGTTAATGGAATATGTTCAAATAATTGATCCAAACGTCACTCACAATTGGTTGGACCAGGTTAGATCAATTCCTTGTCTTGGTTGGTGATCTTCCCTGGGGCAACCAACACATCAATTTGTTTTGGCTCCGTGCCTTGCATCACCCTCCAAATCTCCCTAGCCACCATGTGGATCCACAAGTCGAGGTATTTATTTGCAAGTTTGAAGCTCTTCAATGCCAAATCGGTGTAGATCCATAGGGTCCTCTAGGGCCAGCTCATGCACAGCAAGACTAGGGCCCATCAGGGCAGCAAAAGGGCATAGAAAAGCCAGTAGTAACCAATCCAGTCAGCCTTGGTTGGCTGACTAAGTCGGCCACATTAGAGCTAACTAGATCTAGTCGGATGGATAGACCAAAAAGTTGGCCAAACATGGTAGCTCTAAACACTCTTTGCAGGTTGCATTCTAGGCAAGTAGCACATACAATCCAACCTTTTAGCTTGTAGCTCCTAGTAGATTATCCACCCTTACTAGCATAACATTTGAGGGCAGCATGTCGCAGTTTTTGTGACACCATTTGATGAGCAGTAGCAGGGCCATCATCTGGGTCTGTAGAGATGCATATGGGGCTGGAAGTAGCAGTCCATGTGCTCAACACATGGGCCTAATTATAGGCCATGCCTAGCCACTCAAGGTCACCCAAGTGGGCCAAAAAATAGGCCAACTTGAGGGTTGATTTTGGGCACCATAGGGTTGGGTATGTAGGTAGGGAGCTGACCCCCTGTTGGTTGGTCTTTGTGCCCTACACAAGGCCTATATCATGTGGTGATGGTACCTCTAGGCATGAACTAGAGTGCATTCAGACCTTCCTTACAAAGTGCATGCTCTCCATATCGTATAATTACTACATCTCTTGAGACCTCATTATGAACTGGCACCTTGTCAAACACTTTTTGTGCTTTGCAAGTGACCTGTCTGACAGCTCCAAAGTGCGCTTGATTGTTGCATCATTTACTGCTGTTGCACAAGCATATCCTATGTTTGCAGACTCTTTCTAGCCTGGTCTAGCTTGTAAAAAACCTCCAACCTGTCCCTGGAACAACCATCTTTCTGCCACGTATCAATCCGAGATGCATAGATTTTTCTTTGCCTTGACCACCAAATTAGCTCCAATTAGCTCCAATCTCTGGTCCTGGATGCTGTGTAGACATGCAACATTGTTTGTTGCCTTTAACCTGGCTCCCATTTTGCCTTCTTTCCCATCTCTCCCATTGCACTTTCATTCCCATCCCATTCCTCCCATTGCCTTTCTATTCATTGCTTGTAGAATCTCTTTTTCTCACTGGGAGTGTCTTTGTTTTAGAAGCACAAGTCTCCAAATTTGATGATAGTGAAGGCCAGAAGAACAAGCTTATGTTAATGTTGCATGGTGGCACACTGTGCAGAGGCAGCAAACTGAACTAAGGTTGGTTGAGCCATCATGGTGTGCTCCAAAAAATGGAGAGGTGTACTGTTGGAGGAGGTCGCAAGGTTTAAGGATGTTACCTCCATGACTAGGTGAGTGATGTCATGCTCCAAAGTTGCAAGCTTGCTATCCAACAACTCCTAATCTTGTCTAAGGAGGGGTCTCAAATAGGATGTCATACTAGGATTTAAGAAAAAGACTCATAGCACCACAAATAAGTATGAAAGAGGAGTGAGTGAACACTCTTGCTGGAGTGATCTAGAAATCTAAAATCTGTCCTATCTAAAGTCCCTGATAAGAACTTGACTATGGGCTGATTTATAAAGTGAGGATACCCGTTTGATCCAAGGATCACAAAATCCATGAATGCACCTTCCAAGAAACCCCAGTCTACTCTATGATAAGCTTTCTCAAAATCTAGGAATGTTAAATTTTGGCCCTTAGCTGTGTGAGTATTCTGGGAAATTTTATATGAGCATTTGTATTCAGTTTTGATCGTAAAATAGTGAGATTCTGATCATAATAGTGTGCTTGCTCTTACAATAACTGGTAAAGAATCACCCTTTTTAGTGTTGAATCATCTTACCTTTTCTCTTCTCGATATAAATGTAACCTTGTTTTATCGATTAATATGTTGAAATTATTGATGGGCATGTGCTTATGCAGGTGATTGCTGGAGTCATGAAAAAATTGAGTTTGACAATTCCTCCATTTGCGCACATTGACAGAGTTGTGATCAGCTGGTATTTCTCCTCAAAATCTAGTATGTGTACCCTGCCTTTCCTATACTACATGATTCTCGCTACATATAACCTATATATGAAGTTGTGCTTTTGGCTAGATAGCATCGTAATTTTTCATTTTCTTTTTCCTACTATCATCTTTATCATTCAATCTGATTTAACTACTGGCTTTGGAGGAGAAATTTTATATCAATTTTCTGGGATCTTGTTTCCATTTCTCTGCTTCATATCTTGTTAGATGTGTAATCTAGTAAGACACAGCAAACTAAGTAAGATTAAGCAAACTAAAAATTTATGTTGCAGACACTAGGGCCTTTTATTGGCTGCTATGCATTGGATTGGAAGAGGCTATGTTCCTTGTTTCCTACCTCTCCATTCTCATCACTTTGCACACTTCCACTCCATCTGCTTTCTGCCTTCAAATAGTAGTAGCAGTTCATCATACTTCTTTCCCAGAGGTTGTCTATGTTGGAAATAGGAGGATAGAATAACTGACACCTCTGGACCATTTAGCTCCAAGTTAAAAACACTTAATAGATAATCACACTGACACTAAAACTTTACTCAAATAGCACATGAAAAAGATAGACAAAACTCAGAGTATATTCTTCCACAAAGTGTGAGGTAGACTAGAGCACAAAAGAAACAGAAAGAATGATGTACAAAACTGTTGAGTATCCTCAGTATTCTCCTCCTCAGATGCACACTGCTTGGGTTTAGTAGAATGCCAAATTAGGTGTAAATGTCTCATTAGACATGATTTATACAGTGAGGAAACCTTCTACAAAATAAAAAACGTCCCTCTAGACAACATTTTGATTGAATACTTTAAAGTTTGAATAATCAAAGTGGCAGAAAAGAAAAATGAGATTAAGAAGAGACATAAGGAGCAAGCTACATATGATGATCCCATTCATGGAAGCCACAAAGGGTATGCACACAAGTGCTATTCTTTTCTTCCATGGTTTTTCAAGATCTGATGAATTTATAACCTTTGTCTTTGAGTTTTGAGATGACAACATAAACCAACTTGTGTGTGGCTGCTCTAATCCATACCTCATCCCTATTGTCCCCTATTCTTGAGCTTTAGATGATTTAGCAAGACTAGAGTATCAAAGCAGGAAGTGAGTGTGGATGGTTAGCTCTTTCCAGAGCAAAGAATATCCCTATTTGTCTTCAATTAGTGGATTTGTGTCAAAATGTAGGTCTACTAGCCTTCTTAGTTTAAAGTTGGTCAAGAAAGTGTGTGCACACATGTCCTCTTTCTATCTTGGCAATTTCTCCAAGAAAAAGAATCACCCTCAATGGAAGCCTAAATCTAAAAATATTTTAGTAGCACGTGCTGTGTGGGATATTGTTTGAGCTGTGGCCCCATGTCCCCTTCAATTTGAATAGTGAGGCTAACTTTAAATGAGAAGGTCTAAGTTTATATTTACTTTATGATTATGCATATCTGTTATATTTGAATAACTATTTAAACACTTTAAGAAATTGCATTTGAATTTTACTCCTTTGTTGTCTTAGCTCATAATTTTGAAATCCATAACTTTGAGAATCCAGTCTTAGCATGTAAGCAATTTAGCCTCGGGAGCACTTCGGTCTCTTGACACGGTCTGTAATTCCCCTGGCAGAATGCTTAGACAATCAAGTTACATATGTAAGTAATCTAGCCTCGGGAGCACTCTAGTCTCTTGACATGATCTGTAATTCCCCTGGCAGAATGCTTAGAGAATCAAGTCATGCAATGTATAGTATTAAGCAATCTAGCCTCGGGAGCACTCCGGTCTCTTGACACAGTCTGTAATTTTTTTGGCAGAATGCTTACAAAGTCGTGCAATGTATAGTATGTAAGCAATCTAGTCTCAGGAGCACTCTAGTCTCTTGACATGGTCTGCAAT
Organism: Dipteris shenzhenensis; assembly: GCF_047967505.1. NCBI lineage: Eukaryota > Viridiplantae > Streptophyta > Polypodiopsida > Gleicheniales > Dipteridaceae > Dipteris > Dipteris shenzhenensis. The sequence goes on along the minus strand of NC_141622.1, from coordinate 42,848,205 downwards.
TCCCTTCGCAAAATGCTTAGAGAATCAAGTTGTGCAATGTATAGTATGTAAGCAATCTAGCCTAGGGAGCACTTTAGTCTCTTGACATGGTCTGTAATTCCCCCTGTAGAATGCTTAGAGAATCGAGTCATGCAATGTATAGTATGTAAGTAGTCTAGCCTTGAGAGCACTGTGGTCTCTTGACACAGTCTGCAATTCCCCTAGCAGAATTGTCACAAGAATGAAGTCGTGCAACGTTTAGTATGCAAGCAACCTAGCCTCGGGAGCACTCCGGTCTCTTGACACGGTCTGCAATTCCCTTGGTAGAATGCTCAAAAGAATCAAGTCATGCAATGTATATTATGTAAGCAATCTAGCCTTTGGAGCACTCTGCTCTCTTGACACGGTCTGCAATTCCCCTGGTAGAATGCTCACAAGAAACAAGCCGTACAAGAATCAAGACCTAGGGATTTGCCTTCATTCCTTTGATATTGAATTGAGCATCTACAAAATATAGTTTATCTACCAAATTGTGCAATCAATGTAAGTGATATGGATCTCATCAAAGCTTGAAACATCCCAAACCTCTAACTAAACTTTCATGTGAAACTCCATATTGTGCATCAAAAGATGGATTGTAAAACTCTAAAGGACTGCTAAAGGAAGAATAGACTATATCCAAGAAACTATGCTGCCCAATGTACAGGTGGTGTATGGCTTCCCTTAAAGATTCACGCATTCCAATTATATCTGTCAAAATAGCTTATTATTTTATTTACATATGGTCTCAAAATTGTGAGAGGAAGCATGGGTCCTTCAAAATTTTGAATTGAAATATAGTAGAAATGGAATAAAGGGTGCTTTCCAAACTGAAAAATTGTCAGATGCATTAATAATTAAGATCTGAATTCAATAAAGAAGCTATAATATTTCATCATTCTATAAATTTTCCTTTTATATCTTATAATCTAGCATATGATTTGGAAGTTAGGATATTCAAAATTTAAAAAAAAGTGATGCAAATACATAAATATGAAAGCATGTAAATTAAAGAAAAGTAAAGCAGCATAAATTGAGAAAAAGGTATGGATTGAGTGATAATAAGCTTAATAACTTTGTGTACTTTATGATGAGAGGATAAACACTATCTTTTCCTAATACAAAAAGTGGCATATAGGCAACATCATGCTAGTGCATGCATCGTATTGAATATAAACACTTGCACTAAATCAACATAATGCTACTATATGCATCATATTTAATATAAAAACTCCCATTAGATCAACATAAGGTTAAAGTTTGGGCCATCTTCTTATAAGTTTGTGCCATTTTATTCATAGCTCAATTCCAATTCCTTCATGCAAATCTCTAGTAGCTAGTGACAATTTGGGAGCATGCAAGGGAAACAAAATTGATAAGGTGGAGTAAATACATGAGACTTTGGGAATTGAAAAGGTCAAAAGTTGAAAATACGTTCTATTAGGTACTAGTATGGGTGTAAAGCATGTGTCTCCGCGACATACAAATTAAAGGGTTTTATTCAATTATACAATACAATTTCTTATAAGTAGCATCTGTTTCAACTTACACTGAAATGTACAAGAGGAAGGCAAAAAATAGAGGCTTCTCAAATCTTGTAGTAGTTGTGGGGTCCCCTTCCTCTTTCTCCCCTCTTTAATGCCCCTCTTTATTAATGTCCCCTCCATTATTTTCCACTTCTCCTGAATTGCCAAGTCTCTTGTCATCCCTCCCCTCCCCTCTTAATTCCACATTTCCCTTACGTTAATCATGTGCCATTTCACCCCTCTTCTTTCCTCCATATCTAACACTCACCCTACTAATTGAATTTTCAGTTTTTAATTTGATGGGGAGACATAATGAGCGAGTTATTCAACAATAATCAACAATATTTGTCTTAAGAAAATTCAAAAGGCAGTATTTAAGACAAATTCACATTATGTAAGTGGGGCTGGTGGGTTTTTTCTTAGAAATGTATATATACATATATAAAACTGTTAACCATGGGGGATTTTATAGTTCATAATTTAGATGATCTAGGGGAGGGGGAAGGTTTATTATTGTAAGTGTGTCTTATATAGATAGACAAATAGATAGATAGATAGATAGATGGATGGATAGATAGATATAAGTCAAAGCCATTAATAGAAATTTATTGCGGGGTAAAAGGTACTAATAACTATATAAGAGTTAGTGCACCTAGGTTAATAAGGGGGTATGAAGTGCTCATAATTAAGAGTAGTAAGGGGGTTTAAAGACCAAATAATTGAAATATTGTGTATGTGTGTGTGTGTGTGTGTGTGTGTGTTTTGGGGGGGACTATTTACTATAAATAGGGTTTGAGAGAGAGAGAGAGAGAGAAATGGTTCCAATAAGTAATTAGGAAGAGGGATTAATTGTGTGTGTGTGTTTGTGTGTGTGTGTGTGTGTGTGTGTGTGTGTGTGTGTGTGTGTGTGTATCAATATCTATATACTTATTAATAAATATAACTATAAGGTGGATGTAACTAATCTAGAGGGGGGTAAAGTTAAGCAGAAATAATAGAATTAATTGCCAAGTAAGGGACCTACACCAAGATAAACAGCGTCCATAACTATCAAATTACTAAAAACGAGGGGGGGGGTGTGTATAAGGAAAAAACATGTGTGTATGTGTGTGTGTGTGTGTGACCCACCGCTAACCCACATGGTGGGGAGCAAGCCCACCATGTGGAACTTAATGCTGACCAAAAAGTATGTGTCAAAATGCAAAAATTTATGATAAGTGTCAAAAGTGATTTAAAAATAAAGCCAATAGTAGATGCATGAGCCAATACCATAGTAGGGTGGGGTCAATTTTGTGCTCAGAAAAAGTAATAGTTTTGCAAAACAAATAGTAAGGAAAATCACAAAATGACTAAGAACTATCCACACTAAAGATTTATCCAATGAACGTGAATTAACTGTATGGCGCTAGCCCAATCAAAGGCTAGTTGGGAAATCAATGTGTGTGTTTAGTTTTAATAGTCCTATCAATAAGCAAGCCATACAATTAATTCCATAATTTGGATAAAAAGTTTTATATAAGGAAAAAATATTTTGAAATATCTACGTTAAGAATTGTAACAAATTGAGAGTTGCATAAAATCCAATAAAATTTGAGAATTTATAATAATAATGAGTTTGAAAAAGGAACACAAGATTGGAACAAGGTGTCAAATCCATCAAGTAGTCTAGGTTCCAAGGTCAGGGTCCACTTACCTGCCACCATCCAAATAAACCATATGTTAGAACACTATAGCTTGATTTAGGTAGATAAGTAATGCCTGTGTTCCTTGGCTTGTTATTGCTTTACCTAGGAACAAGCACAACCTTCTAGATTCTAGAGTATAAAGAATGAGGAGAATTATAAAGGTGTAATGTTAATACAAGAATATGTACTTTTGAGAAAGTTCTCAAACTTAGGAATATGTACTTCCAAATCTTTTAAGAAAGTGCTCGAACTTGATTAAGCAATTGCTTATAGTGTAACAGTTACATTCTTTTATTACACATGATTAAGGCCTTTAATATGTATATCTTATTTATTTTGCTTATTTTGGGAGGTAAACCACACCCATTAACAAACCATTTTTTTGAAAACTCCTTTGAAGACATCTTTGAAGGGCGGTAATCCACTCCCTTGACTGACTAAAGAAATAATTCAAGATTAACCACATCCCAAAATGTTTTTATAATCTGCTCTCAACATCACTAGTGATTTTCACTACTTAAATAATCCTAAGGAATGATTCAAGATTAGCCACATTCCAAAATGTTTCTATAATCTACTCCCAACATCACTAGTGATTTTCTTCTTACCTGTGTGGTGACCACCTGCTTACCCTTGTTTCTCGTTGACTTGTTGTTTGGTTACTCAACTAGTGGTACCTAGTAACTCAAATACCTAGGTTTGGCATTTCAAGCTAACTTGGGGTTAATAAGACATGCTTCCAATCATGCATTCTGACTTCCATACAGTCCCTTGGCAAGGAATTGTACTTCATCAACCTTATACTTCTTTAAGACTTCTTTAAAAGGAAGTCCAATACACTCAATATTTTCAAAGACTTCTAAGACTTGGTCAAGGATGTAGACTAAGGTCTTTGCTATGACAATGAAGGAGACTACAAGTCCACAAAGATTAATGCCTTTTTTACGCCTTATGGAATCAAATGCCAATTCACATGTAGATTCACTCCAAAATATAATGGAGTGGTTGAGTGCAAGAATAGAGTGATTTCAAAGACAAATCAGCTGTAACCTCAATCAAAACAAGGTTCCAAACAGTGCTAGGCTAAAGCTGTGACATAGTTGTTGCGACTTGATGAATGTTGTCTCCATGCCAACATGGACTTAGGTAGCATAGAATGTGTGTGTAGAGTAGTGAAAAAGATCCACTTGTACTTGAATAAGGCTAGCAATAATCTCTATTAGGAATCCTCAACATGCATGTTCAACATGCAATTCCTACATGCAAGTTCTACATATGATTTCTACATGCATTTTCTACATGCAACTCCTACATGCATGTTCTACATGCAAATCCTACATGCAATTCCTACATGCAACTCCTACATGCAACTTCTATATGTGCATCCTAGATGCAACTTCTACATGTAGAGAGAGAATGTCTTATAATTCCTACATGCAAAGAGAGAAGCTCTCCAACTTGTATAAATACTCCATAATGGAATGAAGCCTGCACTCTTTGGGGCATTATGTTGAGTTCTACTTTGGTATTCCAAGCAATGTCTCCAAGTATTTATGCTTCCTTGCACTCCACGTCCAAAAGCATGTCCTAACCTTGCTCCTACTCCCCTCTCCTCCTCTCTCCTCCTCCCTTCTCCTCCCTCTCCTCCTCTCTTCTCCTCCCTTCTCCTCTCTCTCATTCTCCCCCATGCTCTTACACCTTCTTCCTCTCCCACTCCTATGCTCCCACAAAACCCTTCTCCCATAGATTAGTCCCTCAACCCTTGACCTCCATTATCTATAAGGGAGACGAGTTCTCCGCCTGTACTCTACTCTGAACCTTGGATGCTCCTCCTAACCCTTAAACTCCTTCTAAACCCTAGACCTCCTTTTGAACCCAAAACCTCTTCTAAACCTTGGAACCCCTTCTGAACCTTGAACCTCCCTCTAACCCTTAAACGCCTCCTAAATCTTTCAATTCCCAATGGAAGCAAAAGCCTTCATTACCCCAACCACTTAAGGATTTTTTTATTTCTTGAAAAGAAGCCACTTAAAGAAAAAATCAGGCCATCTAGTAGACACCAATGTGTAGAGCTTGAATTTTTAAACATTTGTCCTTTTTATAGAAGAGCGATCCAAGCTAACAATGAAAAGTTATGGCACAAGAAGATTCTAGGGCTTTACCCTAACCCTAGACCCCTTCCTATAAAAACCCACTCCACCCCCTCATTCTTCTTCTTCCACGTATAGCCTCCATCCTCTTCCCCATTCTAAGCCCTATGCAAGACCCTCCTCCCTCTCCATCGACCACCACCCTACTCCCATTCTCATCGTCAAGTGGCTTTGAGCCCTTACCTAGCCGCCCACCCACCGTCCATTCACCGTCAACGATCCCATTATATTCAGAAAGAATTGGGAGAGCATTGTAGGTGACCATCCCCTCCTCCCTTTCAATTTTCGTCAAGTTTCCACCAACACCCCCCCTCCCCATCTCCTCCACTCCGCCACCCCAACCCCTCCCCCTCCCCCTCCACCACCCCAACCCCTCCCCCTCCCCCTCCCCCATTCCCCCCTCCACCACCCCACCCCCTCCACGTCCACCCCACCACCTTTGCCCCACCTTGCCACCTCCACCTCCACCCACGCCCACCTCCACCTCGGCCTTGCCACCTCTGCCTTGCCCATGCCTTGCCACCTCCGCCCTACCTCGCTAGGGGAAACCACTCGAATTGTCGGTGCTTTGCTCCATTTTTTTTGCCTTCTATGCCTGCAACCGATGCCTCCACCACCTGGTGTCACTGCTCACTCCCCCACATACCTTCGGCCACGTGCCCTATGCCTCCCCCACCCCCTTACAAACCACCTCCCCCATAGCCCCCTCTACCCCTCCTCCTTCCCCCTCCCTCTCCCCCTCACCTCTCCCCCTAGACTCACCCCGCAGCCCCCCTCTACCCCCACCCTCTCAATGACCGCCACCCCCCCTCCCTTAGGGGGGGGGAGCCCCTATCCCCAATCTAACCCTAGATAGACTATCTAGGTTAGGCCAAGTTAGCCTTACATTAGGTTGGAATTAATTGTACTTAAGTAGACTAACTATAGTTTAGTTAGTAGACTAACTACAGTTAGTTAGGCCCAATTAGTTAGGTTAGTTGAACTAAACCAATTAGAGTAACTGAATTGCCTAGCAGTTAGTCTAACTAAGTTAGGGTTAGTCCTCTTCAAACTAAAGGCTATTCACACCCCACTTAAGGCCAAAGTCCCCGCCCCAAAAAAAGGGCCCATTACACACCATTTTGGCATCCCTAGAACTCGTTAATTTGTGCCCCTGTGTGGGCCCCTTTTTGGACTAATTCGCTCTCATAAATTCCCCCTGTGAGCTCTGTTTGATGAATCGTCTGCACTGGCACATTCCCACACTCAAGGGGACAATTCTATGCACATTTATAACACGACAGTCCCTAATACACTGACACATGTCTAACCCCCTAACACAAAAACATCAACACCCAGACTTGTGGAGGAGGTACCCGATCCACCACGCGACAATCCTGTATGCAACTATGCTTAGGCCAACTTCTTCGACCACCCTCTCCTGGGGCATCAACTCAATATGTAATATGGTACTATCCTTGTCCAAAGTCTAGGGTATGGGGGGACAAGGTCCATATATAATATGCATGGATTTCCTTAAAAATTTTCAAATATGCAAGGGAAAAATATGAAAATTTCATGGCCCCCTGCCACAAAATATAAGGTATGTACCTTGAAAAATATGCAAGATTTTAAAATTTGTACATATTTTTCATAATATGTGAGGTCCAAGGGGGGGGTTCTTTTGGATGGGGGGGGTAAAACAAAAAATACATTAAAATATGAAAACCCATCTCCTTTCAAATTAACGTAACTTTTTCATATGTTACCCAAATTTCAAGGTGTAAATACATATTTAAAGATCTTTTAGTGTAGAACACAACCATATTATTTGAATAACTTCTACTCGTGGCATATTGTTGAATTCATCTCATACTCAAGATTTTGATAGGTTTCCTTACTAAAGGGAGTTGGCACCCTAGGCCCCTCTACCCTGAATTCCCCCTTGAAATTCAACCAATACATTTGACTTTTCCAAGTCACAACATGGTAGATCGTCGTCGCAATGATGGTGACATTGACTTGAACATAGATGCAGATAATTTCTTTAATGCTAGCAACAATTATGGCCAACCCAATAACAATCAAGAAAGGTGACCTCTGGGCAAACTTGAACTTTCCAAATACAATGGTCGAGGGGATCTAGCAAAATTCCTCCAACATTTTGATGCCACATGCGGAGATGGAGGAGATCAATCCCAATGAAACCAAGGTCGTATGGTTCCCCATCACAATGATGGTGACATTGACCTGGAGGAGGCAGACGCAAATAATTTCTTCAACGCTAGCAACAATTATGTCCAACCCAATAACAATCAAGAAAGGTGACCCCTAGGCAAACTTGAACTTCCCAAATACAATGGTCGAGGGGATCTAGCGAAATTCCTCTAGCATTTTGATACCACATGCCGAGCTAGAGGAGATCAATCCCAATGAAACCAAGGTCACATGATTCCCCATGGACTTAATTGATGAAGACTCAGAATGGTACGTAGACCTCCTAGTGGAAGAGCAAGCCACATGGGACCTGCTACAAACTGAATTCAAGAGGTGGTTCGAAATAGAGAGACTACAAGATGATCCCACTCTCCAACTGAGAAGGCTCAGACAAGGTCAGGGAGAAGATGTACGCACATACCTGGGCAAAATGAACATGTATTTTCAATAAACTAAACATTTTCAAAGACTTTCAAGGCTTGGTTAAGAAGTAGACTAGGATGCAAATTAAGTTCTTTGCTATGACAATAAAGGAGACTACAAGTCCACAGAGATTAATGTCTTTTTCAAGCATTATGGAATCAAATGCCAATTCACATGTAGATTCACTTCAAAGTATAATGCAGTGTTTGAGTGCAAGAATAGGGTAATTTCAAACAAGGTTCCAAACAGTGCTAGGCTAAAGCTGTGACATAGTTATTACTTGATGAATGTTGTCTCTGTGCTCATGTGTGAGTGGAGGTTTTATCTGCATGACCTTAGCATCAATTGTGAGAAGATTGGATCTAGTGGATGGTAGTTGTCAATGGTCTCCAATGCTTGGATCCACTTGTTGACATTGCTTTGTGTATCTCCTGCTAAGGCATGTTGTTGTGGGAGGGCTGATTTTCATGAGATCGTTGTTGCTGGAAGAGCTTTCATCCAATGGTCTAGGCACAATGGGTTTTATTACTCCTATCCCCGCATTGACTCTTACTCCTGTGTCACGATTTTGTATTGTCAATCTATCAATTCCCCAATCATAGAGGACTGATGCTTCATGCAACCAAGGACGTCCAAGCAAGATTTGTTAAGATTTCTCGCCATGAGATCCTAGATTTTGAACTGAAGAGTAAAGCAGACTCCTTTGTGGATACTCCATTCACTATACCCAAGGGCTTTGCACGTGAATTATCTGCAAGGCGTATGTTGAAATGAGCCTTTTGCATGGGTAGGAGAGCCCATTCATCATAGAGATCCTTGGATAGGACATTCAAACCTACTCCACCATCCATAGTGGCTTGGATCTCATCATATGCTTTATGGATTAAAGGCATGATGATGTTGCATATGTCATCTCTTTCACCCATCTGTAGCACAGGGATATCTTCTATGTCTTCTATAGGTGGAGGAGGATGTGGACTTTTACCATGAATAGATCGATATATAGCTTGAATTTGAAGCATGTCTTATATAAAACTCTAACTATTGGGATTGTAGTTTAGTCCACTAGAGCACCACCCCCTATCAAGAAAGATCTTATGCATTCGAGGTCCATTAATCCCGTTTCAACTCATTGAAGCACTTCTAGTATAGCTTCATTAGATGATGACAAATCCAAAATATGGCACCATGGTCTATGACAAATTGGAAAAGCTCTTACATGCAGGATTCATCTATGAGATAGAGAACATTGATTGGGTTTCACCTATCATGATCATGCCAAATGCAACAAGAAGCTAAGGATATGTGTCAACTTAAAGAATGTGAATGCCACCACAATCAAGGATCACTATTCCCTACCCTTAACATAAACAGTGTTGGAAAAGGTGGCTGAATCAAAGATATACAGCTTCTTGGATGGCTTTAGTGGCTATAACCAAGTGCAAATTGCTCTTGCCAACCAATCAAAAACAACATTTGCTATAGAATGGGGCTTATTTTCCTATAGAGTCATGCCCTTTTGCCTATGTAATGCCTTGACCACATTCTGAGAATCATTTTCACCACCTTCAAGTGATTTTTGAATAAGTTCCTACAAGTATTCTTGGATGATTTATGCATCCACTTCAACAAGAAATACCATTTAAAAGGTCTTAAAGCAGTTCTAATCAAATGTAGGGAGTATGGCATCTCCCTAAATCCAACAAAATTCTAGTTCATAGTCACCCATGGAGTTTTTTTGGGACACATCATTTCTCAACATGGGATTGCAACAACTGCCATGGACAAAATCAGAGTCATCATGGAATTGCCACCTCCTACAAATTCCAAAGGTATATAGGTCTTTATGGGACATGTCAGCTACTATAGAAGATTTATCTTGCGGTATGCCATGATAGCTAGACACATTTACAAATTGTTGGTGGACGTCTTATGGACAAAAGAGTGCGACCAAACCTTTGAACTTTTAAAGTGGCACCTAATCACAACACCCATCCTTATATCTCCCAATTGGGATATTGATTTTCGTGTTGATACTGATGGCAAAATGCCCTATTGAGGGTAAAGATTTGGTTTCATTTGTTTCTATAAATGGAGATGCTAAGAAACTATCTAATGTGTTGTATGTTCCACAAATCAAGAGAAATTTGCTATCAATTGCTTCCATAACTGACCTTGACCACGAGGTGAGGTTCAAAAAGATAGGAGCAAAAATTATGGATAGTGTAGGCAATCTTGTTGGCACAGGAGTAAGGAGGAACAACCTATATAAGCTAAGTGCTCTTACAGCCACTGCTGGAGTGGGCACAAGTAGACTTTGGTACGAAAGATTCGGCCACGTCAGATTTGCAGTGCTAAAGGAGATGCAGAAGCAAGGTATGGTTGTGCACTTACCTACAGTAGCAAAAGTCAAGGAACCATGTGAAGCTTGCATGATGGGCAAGCAACAGAGAAAGGCATTCCCACAAGAAAGCAAGAATAGAGCAAATGCTCCTCTAGAGTTGGTGCACGTTGACTTATGCGGTAAGATGCCTACATAGGCCTTGGGGGGATCTTCCTAGTTTTTATTGATTGTCGACGACTATAGTAGGAAGATGTGGGTGTACTTTCTTCGTGAAAAGGCTCGAGCTTTTGGTAAATTGAAAGAATGGCTATAGCTTGTTGAAAATGAAACAGGGAGAAAAGTGAAGAAAATCAGATCGGATGGTGGTGGTGAGTTTGTTTCTACAGAGTTTGGAGATTTTTGCAAGAGCAAAGGGATCAAGCAACAAATGATGACACCACATATGCCTCAGCAAAATTCGGTTGTTGAATACTGAATGCAGACCACCGTGGAGATGGGGAGGTGTATGTTGAAAGCTGCTAGACTACCAAACCACTTTTGGGTTGAGGCTATCAATACTACGGTTTAAATCCTTAATCGTAGCTATACAAAGGCACTCAAAGGTAAAACACCACATGAGGCTTACAACAATAAGAAGCCATCTGTCTCCCACTTCAGAATGTTTGGGTATGAATGCTATGCACATGTACCAGACAAAGAGAGAAACAAGCTACAACCAAAAAGCACCAAATGTATCTTTTTAGGCTATTGTGATGAGAAGAAAGCCTATAAGTTGTATCACCGAGAGGCAAAGAAGATCATAGCGAGCTGCGATGTGGTGTTCAGGGAGCAACCACATGCAGTGGAGGTAGAGAAGAGCTCTTCCACTTTATCATCAAGCGAAGAGGTAATTCACTATGGACCTGTCCCAGGAGCTGTAAAGGAGGAGGAAATATCAAATGATGAAGGTATAAGTCACCAACCTGTTGTTACACCACCGAAAAAGCCATTGCCACCAGGATAGGTAAGGCAACTCTATGACCATGATAACCAGATGCCTATGTCTATTGAGCAGCATGCAGATGGACCAAGGCGGTCTCAGAGAATTGAGGAGCAAAAGAGGGCTTCTACTCACATAGTCAATATGGCCTTGATGGCTGAGATTATTGCAGAAGTAAAGGAGCCTACGAGTTTGGAGGAAGCACTTGCAAACCAAGATTGGAAAAATGCTATGCAAATAGAATATGACAGCATCATGAAGAATGAAACTTGGGAGCTAGTAGATCGACCACCTAATAGAAAGGTTATTGGCACCAAGTGGGTTTGGAAGGTAAAGTACAAGGCTAATGGGACTTTGGAAAAGTACAAAGCCAAATTGGTTGCACAAGGATTTTTGCAAGTTGAAGGGTTTGATTTTCAGGAATCCTTGAGTTGGCATGAGACCTTGTCGAACTCTACCAAGGAGGAGTAGGACCAAGTGGTGGCAGAGATTTGGGGCAGTGGAGTCGCCAAATGCTTTGATGTTGCAGTTGGACCGGTCCTATCAAGAAGAGGGTGAGTGGTCTCTGCGTTGGCAATCCAATATGAAACTTTATGGACAAAGTATGAAAGGGAAGCTTTGCGAGCTATGGCATCTACATCATCGGCCCCTCAAAGTCTCTCAGGGATGGAGCACTTAAAGATGAGCAAATTTGTTATGGCTTTGGAGCCTCGTTTTCACTAAAAAGTAATGAGTAAAGATCCAACAACATACATGGAGGCACTTCGCATTGCGACCAAGAAAGAAGCTTCTCTAAAGATCGAATCCTCTTTTGTGTCTTCAACAGCTTCAACTTCTAAGGTGGAGGTAATGGGCACTCCTCAGGTACCAAAGTCCTTTGAGTTAGATCATAATATCTCCCAATTGATGGCATAGTTTGCTGATTTGAAATTGCATTTGGTTAATGCACGACAACCTAGAGCATCAAAGAGTGAAGGTAGGCCCCGAGATAAGAGTGGGGTCACTTGCTATGAATGTAATAAAAAAGGTCACTATCACCCTGAGTGTCCTAGATTAAGAAAGAAAGAAGAAAAACAAGTATCCTTGTTAGAATCTTCTTCAGGGATGAGGAAAGAGAGGTAATGATGGCTAAATGGGGGCGTGGTAGAGCAAAAGAAGAAGAAGAGAGCAAGGAAGAAGTAGATGAGGAGCATCAGGAAGAGGAACACCATAGTAAGAAAAAGAAGGCATCTAGAAGGAGAATTAGCCAGTTAGGCTTTCCTTTAGGACAAGGAATTGGAAGCTATGACTTGTTGTTTGACCTTAAAGAAAAGGAAGCTCATATCACCTTTGGTCAATTACTTGCTTTGTCTCCAAAACTACAGAACAAATGGGGAAAACTAGCAAGCACAAGAGTGTCAAAGAAGATAAAGAAGAAAAGTGCTATTCCTGTTGTTCAAAAGGTAGATATAGATGTTGGTGATGATGTACCTAAGGTTGATGTGATCATTGATGGTCAAGTGATTTCTAATGTGTGCATTGATAGAGGTGCATCAATTAATGTCATGAATGAGAAGACCATGATAGATGTTGATTTAAAATACTCTAGTACTACCTCTCCTTATCGCATCAAATTGGCTAACAACACTAGGGTTAAGACCTTGGGAGTTGTGAAGAATCTAGAAGTGGATGTATGTGGAATTTCTGTGCCGACTACTTTTCAAGTGATCCCTACCAAGCCAGATGCATGTGCCTATCCATTGATTTTGGGAAGGCCTTGGCTATGCAAGGTGAAGGTTGTTCAAAAGTGGGATACTAGAGAATTGATTTTGCAGGGAAATGATAAGAAGGTGCACTACAACATCAGAAGCTGCAAAAAGGAAGTTGTCAAGGAGGAGTCTTCAACATCAGAGAGTTCAAGCTCTGACTTAACCGATGAAGAAGAAGAGATAGGGTGTAGCTCCGAGGAGTCCAACTCAAAGGATGAGGTGGAAGGAGTGGCCTTTAGTCTTTGTCTTGGTGCTGATCGAGATGAGTCGGGAAGGAACAAGGTGGTGGTGCAAGAAGATCCTATAGAGACACTTCATCTGGAAGATGTGGAGCACACTAAATGACGCCAATGCAATGAAGAGCTTCTTGGTGATTCTCGATCAGGTAGTGAGAAGCTCCAGTACTTGGATATGCTAGATGATTTTCCATGTCTCTTTGCAACAAGCTATTCACACGTTCGACCAGTCTCTCTTGTGGAGCACAAGATTGAGTTGAAGCCAGAAAGCAAACCAGTTGTGCAACACTTAAGGCGATTGGGGGTGATCCAAGCTGAGGCACTAAAGAAAGAGGTAACACAACTACTTGAGGCAGGATTCATCTTTCCTGTTGATGATTCAGAATGGATATCTCCTGTAGTTGTCACACCAAAGAAAGGAAATAAGTGGCGGGTTTGTGTGGACTTTCGTCCTTTAATGCATGCACCAAGAGGGATCATTTCCAAGATGAAATACTGGACCAAGTAGCAGGGCATGAGATGTAATCTGTATGTGATGGGTATTCTAGGTACTTTCAAATTCGTATTTGGGAGGAAGATCAAAAGAAAACATCATTTGTCACACCTTGGGGAGTTTTTGCTTACAGAGTAATGCCTTTTGTGTTGACCAATGCACCAGCTACATTTCAAAGGTTCATGAGTCAAGTCCTAGAGCCTTACTTGGGAAAGTTCATAAGGGTGTTTTTGGATGATATTTGCATTTATTCTTGGTGCATAGATCACATGGAGAAGTTAAAGATGGCCTTAGCTAGAATTGATGAAGCAAAAGGGTGTCTAAATCCTAGCGAGTGTCATTTGGCTCAAATAACCTCTGCAGTGTGAGTTGCTGAAGGAGACGCGAAACTCCCATCTGCGACTCAGCCACCACCAATGACAGCTCGCGCAACGATCTCCAGCGACATATCCTCTCGCCATCCTGACTATAGCCCCAAGCTGACTCTGCAAAACTCTCTCTATCAAGCTTCAAACGATCCCAGCATCGTCTCCTTCACGTCCGTCGCCTCCACTCTCACAAAAATCTCCAAGGTTCACTTACCTTAGGAGACTGACACGTGTCCGGTTACCCAGATAAGGTTGGGTCCCCCTGGTATTTGGTGTGATTCTCTCTTGCAGGCACTAGCATTTGGGATTTTGTTTCATTTGCATCATCGCAAATAACCACAAAACAAAACATCAATGTGCTTAAACATTCAAAATCCAATGCACGACACAAATTTTAGGAGAAATGAAAAGCAAAAATGAATTCCAACTTGCAAATGCAAGACTATGTTTCAACCAATAATCGTACACAACATCGACTCTTGCAGCACAAAGAACACCACAAATACCTTTCACAAAACAACCTTCATGTTTGCAATAATCTTTCACGTTAAAATGTAACACTTTTGCAATGAAATTTGCAAATGCATTACCAACTTATAACCAGCAAACATATATGGATCCTGACAAGGTCCAAGCAATCATGGCATTACCAAGTCCTAAGAGTGTCACTGGTGTTCGCAGAATTCTAGGAAAGAGCAAGTATTATCAATGCTTTTGTGATGATTTCACAGAGTGCATCCCATGAACTTGTTGACAAGAAAAGGAGTTTCTTTTCAATGGGGTGTGGAGCTGTGGGGGTTAAGGTCACTGTGCCTTTACCCCGGTTATGTACAATACTCAAACACATATATAAATGAATGAAAAAGAAGATTAGGGTGGTTTTGCACCCACCAAAACTTGTGTGGCTTTCTCTCTCTCTCTCTCTCTCTCTCTCCTTCTTCCATTCTTGCTTTCGTTGAGAGCACTCTCAACTGGTATCGAAGACCGGGTGATCTAGCTGAGCATGCATGAATGCTTGAAGCTCAGCAGCTCTGTGGGAAGAAGGAGAAGCTCTATGGGAAGCTTTGTGGGTGACTTTACTTGCATCTGAGTGTGCAGAGACCTTAGAGGAACCTTTGGAAAAGTCACTTTGGCTTTGCGAAGTGGTTTTGAGAGCCTGTTAAGAGTTTTCAAAGAAAAAGTCGTTTTTTGAGCTTTTCCCTGTTCCGTTCGATGACAGAGACTCCATATTGACTTGTAAAGGCAACTATTGCTTGCTTTTGGTGCCCACTTCACTTCAAGAGCTTGGAAACACCTTCATTCTTGAATTTGGGATCATTTCATTGGATTTTTGGCTCACCGTGTCAGTTTCTGCGTTTTTTGCTCGGGTGTTGGAACTCAAGTTTGGAGCAACCATTTGCAGATCTGTCAGTTCCAATGGACTCAGGAGGTCCTAAAACTTCTATGTTGCTCATTATTCGCACTCCAGTGGAGTTTACAAATAGCTCTGTTTCCAAAAACGTTTTTCAGTCCGTGTGTTGGACCCAGTGATTGAGACCACGGTTTCCAAAACTGTCTGTCCCATTGCATTCCAGGCGCCCAAAAACCCCTCCCTGTCAGTTATTGCATGATTCGGTGGAGGATTTTCAGAGTTATAGATCTCTGTGTATTTGATTTCATCTCTCTGTTATGCATTTTTCATTCTAAGGTTTTGAAACCTTAGATTTATGCCACATGGCAGTGGATAAGTGTTGACTCCCATTTCTCACTCATCGGTTGGGATTTTGGAGTTCTGATAGAAGAGAGATATTTGTATATTTTCTTGTTGAGTCCGATTATGCAATGGTGCCCATGTTTTGAGGCATCTCAGGTTCTATTTTCAGTAGCGGTCATTACCATGGGACTATGATTTTTTTAGCATACCTTATGCAGATCACTCTGGTTGCAGTTTGAGTAGTGTGCGCTCATTCGTGGTATGCATTGGGTTGCAATGGATGATTTATAGGCCATTTGGATGCATTACGGTCCTTATTGGATGCGATGATAGACCCAAATTGCCTTGTGGGATGCTATTTTTTATGGACGCTTTGCACATGGATGCTATTTTAAGCTGAGGGATAGCTTTCACACATTGCAGGTGATGCACTGATAGTGCTATGCTCTCTTGGATGAGATATTATTGATGCATATGCCAGTGGACAGTGTTTATGCTTGAGTCATTTGGCACTTATTGGTATAGCAAGAATACTTATGAGCTAGATGCATTAAAGGCCAAGTTGCATACAATACTCAAACACATATATAAATGAATGAAAAAGAAGATTAGGGTGGTTCTGCACCCACCAAAACTTGTGTGGCTCTCTGTCTCTCTCTCTCTCTCTCTCTCTCCTTCTTCCATTCTTGCTTTCATTGAGAGCACTCTCAGGAGCAACAAGAGTCTTTCCAGCAACTTAAGGAGGCCATGAGTAAGGGCCCAATATTGAAGCCCCCTAATTGGTCTCAAGACTTTTATGTAAATCCAAGTGTATCTTTGCATTCAATTAGTACTGTATTGCTACAAAAAGGAGAGGCAGGTAGAATGCAACCTATCTATTATGCCAGCCGATAGCTTATAGATGTGGAAACAAGGTATGAAGAAATGGAGTAGCAACTCTCTCTTTGGTGTTTTCAATCAGAAAGTTTCGCTCCTATTTATTTCCTCGACCATTTTTCTTCCTTACCTCTCAGTCTGTATTAGCATATCTAGTTCGCAAGCCTAATCCTGGGGGGAGATTTGCAATATGGTTGTCAGAGCTTCAAGAGTTCTCTTTCTCTTTTGTCACTGAAAATACCACTAGGTCCACTATGGCAGATTTGCTCACAGGACGAGAGGATCTAGGAGAAGAAAAGAAATGTAAGGAGAACATTAAAGATGAAAGAGATATACCACCAACAGCTTTTGTTTTGTATTTTGATGGGGCTTTTAGTCCTTCATGCCAACAAGGAGCCGGGGGGATGGTCTTGATGAATTCTAAAGGTCAAGAAGTTATGGGCAAGAGGACAAGAGCTTCCAAGTATCACAACTAACAATGCAGCTGAGTATAATGCTTTGATTCTTAGTTTGGAGTGTTGTCTTCAAAGTCAAGTTAAAGAATTGGAAGTAAGAGGAGATTCTTAGCTTATTATAAAGCAAATGCAAGGGCATTACAAGATAAGAAGTCCTCATTTGAAGGAGCTTAATCAAAGGCTATGGCACTATGTAGTCAATTTGATTTTTGCAAGTTTGTTCATATAAACAAAAAAGAAAATCAAAGGGCAGATGAGTTAGCTACTCAAGCCATTGTAGTCCAAGACCGGGGGGTGGTTTCTTTGGTAGATACTGGATGGCCAGAACTGCAAGATGTTCAGCAATATGTGGAAGAAGGCATGTTTCCTCGAGGGTCAACTCCACAACAGAAGCAGAGATTGGTAAGGAAGGCTTGTCCCTATACTATTATTGATGACATTCTTTATAAATTGGGAAAAGACAAGGTGCTCCGTCGGGTGGTTCATCCCATGGAGACTAGGAGAATCCTGGAAATGTGTCATGAATGCTCTGGTCATTTTGCTTCAGCAAGCACAACTAGGAGAATTCTTAATGTAGGTTACTTTTGGCCACGCCTCCATAAGGATGTATATGAATGGTGTTGAAGTTGTAAAGTATGCCAAAAGTTTGGAAGGCGACAATTGATTCCTCGGCCCTTAAAGCCTATTCCAGCATATGGACCATTTGAGAGGTGGGGGTTGGACTTTGTGGGACCACTCCCTCGCTCATCTCAAGGCAAGCCTTATTTATTGGTGGCCACAGATTATGCGACTCGATGGGTAGAGGCCAAGGCCACAGTCAATAGCAAGGCAAGCATAGTTGCAAAATTTCTCTTTCATTAAATTTGTTCACGCTTTGGTTGTCCTTTGGAAATTCTCACTGATGGAGGAACCTCTTTTAGAATTAAACTAATTGAAGATGTGGTGCATAAGCTAAAGATAAATCATAGCATGTCCACACCATACTATCCCAAATGTAATGGCTTGGTTGAGAAAACAAATGGATTGTTGTGCAATTCAATGGGAAAGCTTGTTGACACCAAGAAAAGGCATTGGGATAGGCACTTGGCAGAAGTTTTATGGGCTTATAGAACCACACACAAGCTAGCTATTGGGCTTACACCATTCCAACTAGTGTATGGAATAGAAGCCATTTTACCCATTGAATTGGAGATACATAGTCTTCGCACAGCTGCTGTAAGAATAGAAGGACAGGAGGATGCCTATGCTCAATGCTTGGTACAGCTAGAAGCCTTGGATGAATGTAGATTACAGGCCTTACAAAACTTGGAATCTTCTCAAAAAAGGCACAAGGCCCATTTTGACACCAAATTACACAAGAAGAAAGATATTGCAGAAGGAGATTCAGTAATGAGATTTGATAGCCGTCTAGACAAGCGGCTAGACAAAAAGTTTATCGGTCGATGGGAGGGACCATATCGAGTCGAAAAGTTCACGAATGGAACCTATCAGCTTGAGGATGTTGATGGCATGGTGATACCCGGATGCACCAATGAGTACCGCCTTAAATTCTTCTATGCTCGACCACCTTGAGGGCCAGCAGACCCTCTCTGTACTAGAGAGGATCTGCTAGGGGGGAAAGATGTGATGCCAAAAATTGATATTTTTAATTTGGCATTGGTATTATTTTTCTCTATGTTTGATAAGAGTTTGAGTATCAAGTGCTAGCCTAGCGGCTCTCACTTATTTCTATTTTCTATGATATTGTGTGGGATGGAGAGGATGAGCGGAATGGCTCATTGTAAATACCATAGGTATGAATTATAAATACCTTGGTATGGGGTGAGAGTTATTTGTGTATGGGATATTATGGAGTTTTTTAGAAAATAGGAAGAGAGTCATATAAAGAGGTGGGCTCATGTCCATGTGTTCCAATAATATAGGAGAGGCCACATGCCAAGCATGTGGAAGGCATGTGGAGGAGTGTAAAGTCAAGAGGAATCCTTCTAGAATTCCTATGTGGAATAAGGAGGATGTGGACATGTGGAAAAGAGAGGGTCCCTATGGGCTCCATGTGGGGAGACTCTTGACTTTCTCAATATTTTAAGAGTCTTGAGCATCTAGTGATGGTACACATTGCAAGAGTCGCCAAAAAGGACATGGATAGTGACATACGTCCTTATGTGATTGATGGGGAAAGAATCTACAGGCAGCAATTGTAAATGGGTGGAGGGTGACAAAATCTCTATAAATGGAGCCCTCCTCTCCCTTGTTCATCAATCTCTTCCACCATTAGGCCTCATGTTGTTGTAGCTCTAGTCTCCCCAAGCCTCTTCCATGAGCCTTCTCTCCCTCTTGTAGATATTCTCTTATGTAGACTCTTGAGTCCATCTCTATCTAGTTTATTCTCTCTCTATGAGTAGTCTTGGAGCTTCTGCTCCCTCTTGCATGTATGAAACCTCTTCTTCTCCCTTGTGTTTGTAGTGTTGGAGTGGATTCTCACTCTATTGGTAATGAAGGTCACTTCAGGTTCTCTCTCTCTTGAGTGTCTCTTCCCTTTTCTTTCTTTCAAAGCCTTAAAAGTTCATTCTATTCAGCTGCTCACTGTGCACACATAGTCCATATGTTTTCCAAGCCACTATGCAAACTTCTTCTCCTCTTCTAGGCGAAATCTATGAGGGGTGGATCGTTGATGAAGGTGGAGTCTTGAGGGAGCATCCTGCTCAGGCGAAATTAGCATGGGTGGAGAGTAGTTTTCATAACAGTTTGACCCCCTGTTAGTATTTTGCTCATAAATTTCTACTCAATAGTCCGATTTTAATGAAATTTATATCAGCGCAAAGCTCTCTTTAAGGCTCATGTTTATATGTGATCAGATCTTGAATCAGATACTGCTGCAAAAAGTTATGAGTCTCTGTGTTTGACAATCTGTTTTCATAACAGTTTTTACCCCCATCTAGTAAACTGTCCATAACTTTTTGGCCGCTTCTCTGTTTCTTATGAAACATATATCAACGTGAAGCACTCTTTAAGACGTATGTCTCTAGTTACTTAGATCTTGAATCAGATACTGCTGTAAAATGTTATGAGTCTTTGTATCTGACAGTCTGATTTCATGATAGTTTTTACCCCTCTCCAGTAAACTGTCCATATCTCTTCAACGGTCTGTCTGTTTTCAATGAAACTTATATTAGTGTGAAGTTCATATTAAGTGCATCTCTTTGTGTGCTTGAATCTTTGATATCATGTCTCTATTGAAAGTTATAGGCCTCTGTGTCTAATGATAGTTTGTAGAGTGTTTTGAGCTAAGTGTAAAGGTGTCTATGAAGGAGGTGCAATGTTTCCTCAGAATCTACCCATCTGACCTAATCAGCCCCTTCAAACTCCTCTATATATATCAGTTCATGTCATGTTTCCTCCCTCAGATGAGAATGAAGATGGTAACATCCCAAGTGATGTTGTAATCAAGCATAGGGAGAAGGAAAGGATCAGCAGAGGCCATAATCTCAGCGAGCCGATCTGCACCACAGAGAAGAGCGATACGTTGTTGAAAGAAGATCTTGCGACTCAACATGACATGAACTGATATATATCGAGGAGTTTGCAGGGGCTGATTAGGTCAGATGGGTAGATTCCGAGGAAACATTGCACCTCCTTCATAGACACCTTTACACTTAGCTCAAAACACTCTACAAACTGTCATTAGACATAGAGGCCTATAACTTTCAGTAAAGACATGATATCAAAGATTCAAGCACTAAAGAGATGTGTCTTAATATGGGCTTCGTACTGAATAAGTTTCATTGAAAACAGACAAACGGTTGAAGAGATATGGATAGTTTACTAAAAGGGGGTAAAAACTATTATGAAAATAGACTGTCAGACACAGAGAATCATAACATTTTGCAGCAGTATCTAATTCAAGATCGAAGCAACTAGAGACATTTGCTTTAAAGAGAGATTCGCTTTGATATATGTTTCATAAGAAACAGAGAAGCGGCCAAAAAGTTATGGACAGTTTACTAGACGGGGGTAAAAACTATCATGAAAACATACCGTTAGACACAGAGACTCATAACTTTTTGTAGTAGTATTTGATTCAGTATTTGATTCAAGATCTGATCACATAGCAACATGTGCCTTAAAGAGAGCTTCGTGTTGATATAAATTTCATTAAAATCATACTACCAAGCAGAAAGTTATTAGTAAAAAACTAACAGGGGGTCAAACTGTCATGAAAACTACCCTGAGCAGGATGCTCCCTCAAGACTCCACCTTCATCAACGATCCACCCCTCATAGATTTTGCCTAGAAGAGGGAAAGAAGTTTGCATGGTGGCTTAGCAAACAGATGGACCATGTGTGCACAGTGAGCAGCTGAATAGAATGAACTTTTAAGGCTTTGAAAGAAAGAAAAGGGAAGAGACACTCAAAAGAGAGAGAACCTGAAGTGACCTTCATTACCAATAGAGTGAGAATCCACTCCAACACTACAAATACAAGGGAGAAGAAGAGGTTTCATACATACAAGAGGGAGCGCAAGCTCCAAGACTACTCATAGAGAGAGAATAAACTAGAGAGAGATGGACTCAAGAGTCTACATAAGAGAATATCTACAAGAGGGAGAGAAGGCTCATGGAAGAGGCTTGGGGAGACTAGAGCTACAACAACATGAGGCCTAATGGTGGAAGAGATTGATGAACAAGGGAGAGGAGGGCTCCTTTTATAGAGATTTTGTCACCCTCCTTTACCCATTTACAATTGTTGCCTGTAGATTCTTTCCCCATCAACCAAATAAGCACGTATGTCACCATCCATGTCCTTTTTGGCTACTCTTGCCATGTGTCCCATCACAAGATGCTCAAGACTCTTAAAATATTGAGAAAGTCAAGAGTCTCCCCACATGGAGCCCATAGGGACCCTCTCTTTTCCACATGTCCACATCCTCCTTATTCCACATAGGAATTCTAGAAGGATTCCTCTTGACTTCACACTCCACATGTCTTCCACACTCTTGGCATGTGGCCTCTCTTATATTATTGAAACACATGGACATGAGACCACCTCTTTATATGACTCACTCTTCCTATTTTCTAAAAAACTCCATAATATCCCATACACAAATAACTCTCACCCCATACCAAGATATTTATAATTCATACCTATGGTTATTATAATGAGCCATTCCACTCATCCTCTCCATCCCATACAATATCATAGAAAATAGAAATAAGTGAGAGCCACTAGGCTATCACTTGATACTCAAACTCTTATCAAACATAGAGAAAAACAATACCAATGCCAGATTAAAAATATCAATTTTTGGCATCACATCTTTCCCCCCCTAGCAGATCCTCTCTAGTACAGAGAGCGTCTGCTGGCCCTCAAGGTGGTCGAGCATAGAAGAATTTAAGGCGATACTCATTGGTGCGTCCAGGTATCACCATGCCATCAACATCCTCAAGCTGATAGGTTCCATTTGTGAACTTCTTTTTGACTCGATATGGTCCCCCCCATCGACTGATAAACTTTTTGTCTAGCCGCTTGTCTAGACGGCTATCAAATCTTATTACCAAATCTCCTTCTGCAATATCTTTCTTCTTGCGTAATTTGGTGTCAAAATGGGCCTTGCACCTTTTTTGAGAAGATTCCAAGTTTTGTAAGGCCTATAATCTGCATTCATCCAAGGTTTCTAGCTGTACCAAGCATTGAGCATAGGCATCCTCCTGTCCTTCTATTCTTGTAGCAGCTATGCGAAGACCATGTATCTCCAATTCAATGGGTAAAATGGCTTCTATTCCATACACTAGTTGGAATGGTGTAAATCCAATAGCTAGCTTGTGTGCGGTTCTATAAGCCCATAAAACTTCTGCCAAGTGCCTATCCCAATGCCTTTTCTTGGTGTCTACAAGCTTTCCCATTGAATTGCACAACAATCCATTTGTTTTCTCAACCAAGCCATTACATTGGGGATAGTATGGCGTGGTCATGCTATGATTTATCTTTAGCTTATGCACCACATCTTCAATTAGTTCATTTCTAAAAGAGGTTCCTCCATCAGTGAGAATTTCCAAAGGACAACCAAAGCATGAACAAATTTGATCAAAGAGAAATTTTGCAACTGTGCTTGCCTTGCTATTGACTGTGGCCTTGGCCTCTGCCCACCGAGTTGCATAATTTGTGGCCACCAATAAATAATGCTTGCCTTGAGATGAGTGAGGGAGTGGTCCCACAAAGTCCAACCCCACCTCTCAAATGGTCCATATGCTGGAATAGGCTTTAAGGGCCCAGGAATCAACTATCGCCTTCCAAACTTTTGGCATACTTTACAACTTCGACACCATTCATATACATCCTTATGGAGGCGTGGCCAAAAGTAACCTACATTAAGAATTCTCCTAGCTGTGCTTGCTGAAGCAAAATGATCAGAGCATTCATGACACATTTCTAGGATTCTCCTAGTCTCCATGGGATGAACCACCCGACGGAGCACCTTATCTTTTTCCAATTTATAAAGAATGTCATCAACAATAGTATAGGGACAAGCCTTCCTTAACAATCTCTGCTTCTATTGTGGAGTTGACCCTCGAGGAAACATGCCTTCTTCCACATATTGCTGAACATCTTGCAGTTCTGGCCATCTAGTGTCTACCAAAGAAACCACCCCCTGGTCTTGTACTACAATGGCTTGAGTAGCTAACTCATCTGCCCTTTGATTTTCTTTTCTGTTTATATGAACAAACTTGCAAAAATCAAGCTGACTACATAGTGCCATAGCCTTTTGATTAATCTCTTTCAAATGAGGACTTCTTGTCTTGTAATGCCCTTGCATTTGCTTTATAATAAGCTGAGAATCTCCTCTTACTTCCAATTCTTTAACTTGACTTTGAAGACAACCCTCCAAACCAAGAATCAAAGCATTATACTCAGATGCATTGTTAGTTGTGATACCTAGAAGCTCTTGTCCTCTTGCCCATACCTCTTGACCTTCAGGATTCATCAAGACTATCCCCCCGGCTCCTTGTTGGTATGAAGGACTAAAAGCCCCATCAAAATACAAAACAAAAGCTGTTGGTGGTATATTTCTTTCATCTTTAGTGTTCTCCTTACATTTCTTTTCTTCTCCTAGATCCTCCCGTCCTCTAAGCAAATCTGCCATAGTGGACCTAGTGGTATTTTCAGTGACAAAAGAGAAAGAGAACTCTTGAAGCTCTGACAACCATTTTGCAAATCTTCCCCCGGGATTAGGCTTGCGAACTAGATATGCTAATACAGACTGAGAGGTAAGGAAGAAAAATGGTTGAGGTAATAAATAGGAGCGAAACTTTCTGACTGAAAACACCAAAGAGAGAGCTTACTGCTCCATTTCTTCATACCTTGTTTCCACCTCTATAAGCTGTCGGCTGGCATAATAGATGGGTTGCATTCTACGTGCCTCTCCTTTTTGTAGCAATATAGCACCAACTGGATGCAAAGATACACTTGGATTTACATAAAAGTCTTGAGACCAATCAGGGGGCTTCAATATTGGGCCCTTACTCATGGCCTCCTTAAGTTGTTGAAAAGACTCTTGTTGCTCCACACCCCATTGGAAAGAAACTCCTTTTCTTATCAGCAAGTTCATGGGATGCACCATCTCTATGAAATCATCACAAAAGCATTGATAGTACTTGCTCTTTCCTAGAATTCTACGAACACCAGTGACATTCTCAGGACTTGGCAATGCAATGACTGCTTGAACCTTGTCAGAATCCATTTGTAGGCCTTCTTCAGACACAATATGCCCCAACAAGACTACTTTTGTTTGAGCCAAATAACACTTGCTAGGATTTAGACATCCTTTTGCTTCATCAATCCTAGCTAAGGCCATCTTTAACTTCTACATGTGATCTATGTACCAAGAATAAATGCAAAAATCATCCAAAAACACCCTTATGAACTTTCCCAAGTAAGGCTCCCCAAGACTTGACTCATGAACCTTTGAAATGTAGCTGGTGCATTGGTCAACCCAAAAGGCATCACTCTGTAAGCAAAAACTCCCCAAGGTGTGACAAATGATGTTTTCTTTTGATCTTTCTCCCGAATATGAATTTGAAAGTACCCAGAATACCCATCACATATAGAATACATCTCATGCCCTACTACTTGGTCTAGTATTTCATCTTGGAATGGCAAAGGAAAATTATCCCTCTTAGTACATGCATTCGAAGGACGAAAGTCCACACAAACCTGCCACTTATTTCCTTTCTTTGGTGTGACAACTACAAGAGATATCCATTCTGAATCATCAACAGGAAAGATGAATCCCGCCTCAAGTAGTTGTGTTACCTCTTTCTTTAGTGCCTCAGCTTGGATCACCCCCAATCGCCTTAAGCATTGCACAACTGGCTTGCTTTCTAGCTTCAACTCAATCTTGTGCTCCACAAGAGAGACTGGTCGAACCTGTGAATAGCTTGTTGCAAAGAGACATGGAAAATCATCTAGCATATCCAAGTACTGGAGCTTCTCACTACCTGATAGAGAATCACCAAGAAGCTCTTCATTGCGTTGGCATCATTTAGTGTGCTCCACATCTTCTACATGAAGTGTTTAAACAGGATCTTCCTGCACCACCACCTTGTTCCTTCCTGACTCATCCCGATCAACACCAAGACAAAGACCAAAGGCCACTCCTTCCACCTCACCCTCTGAGTTGGACTCCTTGGAGCTACACCCTGTCTCTTCTTCTTCATCAGTTATGTCAGAGCTTGAACTCTCTGATGTTGAAGACTCCTCCTTGACAACTTCCTTTTTGCAAATTCTGATGTTGTAGCACACCTTCTTATCATTTCCCTGCAAAATCAATTCTCCAGTATCCCACTTTTGAACATCCTTCACCTTGCATAACCAAGGCCTTCCCAAAATAAATGGATAGGCATGTGCATCTGGCTTGGTAGGGATCACCTAAAAAGTAGTCGGCACAGAAATTCCACATACATCCACTTCTAGATTCTTCACAAATCCCAAGGTCTTAACCCTAGTGTTGTCAACCAATTTGATGCTATAAGGAGAGGTAGTACTAGAGTATTTTAAATCAGCATCTATCATGGTCTTCTCACTCATGACATTAATCGATGCACCTCCATCAATGTACACATTAGAAATCACTTGACCATCAATGATTACATCAACCATAGGTACATCATCATCAACATGTATATCTACCTTTTGAACAACAGGAATGGCACTTTTCTTCTTTTTCTTCTTTGACACTCTTGTGCTTGCTAGTTTTCCCCATTCCTTCTGTAGTTTTGGAGACAAAGCTAGTAATTGACCAAAGGTGATATGAGCTTCCTTTTCTTTGA
The DNA here is from genome assembly GCF_047967505.1 of Dipteris shenzhenensis. Taxonomy (NCBI): domain Eukaryota; kingdom Viridiplantae; phylum Streptophyta; class Polypodiopsida; order Gleicheniales; family Dipteridaceae; genus Dipteris; species Dipteris shenzhenensis. Next base: position 42,821,693 of record NC_141622.1, on the reverse strand, counting down.
GGTCTGACAACAAGTCATAGCTTCCAATTCCTTGTCCTAAAGGAAAGTATGAGTGGCTAATTCTCCTTCTAGATGCCTTCTTTTTCTTACTATGGTGTTCCTCTCCCTAATGTTCCTCATCTACTTCTTCCTTGCTTTCTTCTTCTTCTTTTGCTTTACCACGCCCCCGTTTAGCCATCATTACCTCTCTTTCCTCATCCCCTGAAGAAGCTTCTAACAAGGATGTTAGAATCCAAGAGCATGTGCCTAGCGTGCCCCCCGCCAAGACCGCTAGCACCTCACGGAAGTGCACAACCTTCATGGCCACTACGGAGGCTCTGGCATGTGTGTATGGCAGGTCCCCACCCCTGCCATAAGGCACCCTTGCCTAGCCAGCCCTCCAACCTCCACAAAAGGCAAGCTTGGGGGAATTGAAGATAGGAGGGGCAACTTGGACTATTTATGTCCCTTCATCTTCCACACACCTTTGTATGTGGGATAATTCAACCCTTTCTCCTTCTTCTTATCCCCTTTGTCCATGAGAGATTTGCACCTCCAACACCCCCCTCCAATCGATCATGGAGAGAGGTGGCCGGGGATCAGACCCGGGCTCTGATACCATGTTAGAATCCAAGAGCATGTGCCTAGCGTGCCCCCCGCCAAGACCGCTAGCACCTCACGGAAGTGCACAACCTTCATGGCCACTACGGAGGCTCTGGCATGTGTGTATGGCAGGTCCCCACCCCTGCCATAAGGCACCCTTGCCTAGCCAGCCCTCCAACCTCCACAAAAGGCAAGCTTGGGGGAATTGAAGATAGGAGGGGCAACTTGGACTATTTATGTCCCTTCATCTTCCACACACCTTTGTATGTGGGATAATTCAACCCTTTCTCCTTCTTCTTATCCCCTTTGTCCATGAGAGATTTGCACCTCCAACAAAGGATACTTGTTTTTCTTCTTTCTTTCTCAATCTAGGACACTCGGGGCGATAGTGACCTTTTTCATTACATTCATAGCAAGTGATCCCACTCTTATCTCGAGGCCTATCTTCACTCTTTGGTGCTCTAGGTTATCGTGCATTAACCAAATGCAATTTCAAATCAGCAAACTCTGCCATCAATTGGGACATATTATGATCTAACTTAGAGGACTTTGGTACCTGAGGAGTGCCCATTACCTCCACCTTAGAAGTTGAAGCTGTTGAAGACACAAAAGAGGACTTGATCTTTAGAGAAGCTTCTTTCTTGGTCGCAATGCGAAGTGCCTCCATGTATGTTGTTGGATCTTTACTCATTACTTCTGAGCGAAGACGAGGCTCCAAAGCCATAACAAATTTGCTCGTGTTTAAGTGCTCCATCCCTGAGAGACTTTGAGGGGCCAATGATGCAGATGCCACAGCTCGCAAAGCTGCCCTTTCATACTTTGTCCATAAAGTTTCATATCGGATTGCCAACACAGAGACCAACTCACCCTCTCCTTGATAGAACCGGTCCAACTGCAACATCAAAGCATTTGGCGACTCCACTGCCCCAAATCTTTGCTTCATTGCTGCCACCACTTAGTCCCAGTCCTCCTTGGTAGAGTCTGGCAAGGTCTCATGCCAACTCAAGGCTACACCTTTAAGAAAATCAGGCAAAATCTCCACTTGATCCTTCATGGACCATCCAGAAATCTGGCATCCTCGAACAAAATCCCGAACATAAGACTCCGAGTCTTCCTCTTGGGTCCCTCGAAACACTAGAATCTTCACCATGATGAAACACAAAAAGGAAACACCAAGATCCAAATAAAATCCCAAAGAGCCTTAGTATACCAAGACGAACTTATTATGCATAACCACTTGTTGAAAACCCTTCACAATGTGATCCTCAACAAAATCTCCAAAAATAACTGACCAACCAGCACCATGAAAACATTGTGTATACGTGCATTCTAGAATCACCCTTCTCACAATAGGAAGTGCACATAAAAGCTTCAAGATATTGTACTCTTCATCATTTTCATAGCAAAAGAAGTTGAAAGCATTAAGAATCACCACTCCACTGTTATAGTCAAAAACTACCCAAAGACTCAACTCTTCTTCACACCAAGCTGCCAGTGCATGGAACAATCCCCAATCTATCATTGTGCCTACTGTTGGCATTGTCGATTCACCAACATATTCAACAGTGCAAACATAAAGGATATGATCATGGTGACTGTGTGAATAGCTTGAGCATCACCTTCACAATCTTCAAGTTCTCTTAAACGGGTTGCAATCTCTTCTAACGGAGTTCTTCCAGGCATTTTCTTTATCTCATCAGAAACACATGCCTATACTAGGCATCACATGCAATCAAGTACACCTGAGACCATTCAGTAAGGTGGGATGAATCCAATACCAAACATACCCGGCGTCTCCACCAAAAAGATGTGACATGAAGTTGGGGATAATAAACTTCATGCACCTCTTCACTTCCTGCTGCTTTCGAACTGACTGACAAAGATATTTATCATTAAGAATGGGACATTAGAAAGAAGCTTTTATGCCAAGATACCACACCATACTTTCCCCCCTCAGATGAGAATGAAGATGGTAACATCCCAAGTGATGTTGTAATCAAGCATAGGGAGAAGGAAAGGATCAGTAGAGGCCATAATCTCAGCGAGCCGGTCTGTGCCAAAGAGAAGAGCGATACGTTGTTGAAAGAAGATCTTGCAGCTCAACATGACATGAAGTGATATATATCGAGGAGTTTGAAGGGGCTGATTAGGCCAAATGGGTAGATTCCGAGGAAACATTGCACCTCCTTCATAGACACCTTTACACTTAGCTCAAAACACTCTACAAACTATCATTAGACATAGAGGCCTATAACTTTCAGTAGAGACATGATATCAGAGATTCAAGCACACAAAGAGATGCGCCTTAATATGGGCTTTGTGCTGATATAAGTTTCATTGAAAACAGACAGACGGTTGAAGAGATATGGACAATTTACTGGAAGGGGGGTAAAAACTATCATGAAAACAGACTGTTAGACACAAAGACTCATAACATTTTGCAGCAGTATATGATTCAAGATCTAAGCACCTAGAGACATGCGCCTTAAAGAGAGCTTCGGACTGATATATGTTTCATAAGAAACAAAGAAGCAGCCAAAAAGTTATGGATAGTTTACTAGACGGGGGTAAAAACTATCATGAAAATAGACTATTAGACACAGAGACTCATAACTTTTTGTAGTAGTATCTGATTCAAGATCTGATCACATAAGAACATGCGCCTTAAAGAGAGCTTTGCGTTGATATAAATTTCATTAAAATCAAACTACCGAGCAGAAAGTTATGAGCAAAACACTCACAGGGGGTCAAACTATCATGAAAACTACCCTCCACCCATGCTAATTTCGCCTCAGTAGGATGCTCCCTCAAGACTCCACCTTCATCAATGATCCACCCCTCATAGATTTTGCCTAGAAGAGGGAAAGAAGTTTACATGGTGGCTCAGGAAACCGATGGACCATGTGTGCATAGTGAGCGGCCAAATAGAAAGAACTTTTAAGGCTTTGAAAGAAAGAAAAGGGAAGAGACACTCAAGAGAGAGAGAACCTGAAGTGACCTTCATTGCCAATAGAGTGAGAATCCACTCCAACACTACAAACACAAGGGAGAAGAAGAGGTTTCATATATACAAGAGGGAGCGGAAGCTCCACGACTACTCATAGAGAGAGAATAAACTAGAGAGAGATGGACTCAAGAGTCTGCATAAGAGAATATCTACAAGAGGGAGAGAAGGCTCATGGAAGAGGCTTGGGGAGACTAGAGCTACAGCAATATGAGGCCTAATGGTGGAAGAGATTGATGAACAAGGGAGAGGAGGGCTCCTTTTATAGAGATTTTGTCACCCTCCTTCACCCATTTACAATTGCTGCCTGTAGATTCTTTTCCCCATCAATCACATAAGCATGTATGTCACCATCCATGTCCTTTTTGGCTACTCTTGCCGTGGGTCCCATCACAAGATGCTCAAGACTCTTAAAATATTGAGAAAGTCAAGAGTCTCCCCACATGGAGCCCATAGGGACCCTCTCTTTTCCACATGTCCACATCCTCCTTATTCCACATAGGAATTCTAGAAGGATTCCTCTTGACTTCACACTCCTCCACATGCCTTCCACACTCTTGGCATGTGGCCTCTCTTATATTATTGGAACACATGGACATGAGCCCACCTCTTTATATGACTCACTCTTCCTATTTTCTAAAAAACTCCATAATATCCATTCATTGTGTCTTTGCTCATGGCTTCCTTTCAATTAACCCAACAGTCGCAAACTTACCATCCCCTCACACCTCACTTCTTCCCTTCCCTTGCTAATCCTACCCCAGAGGATTACCAAGTTGCTCAAACTTATTTCCTAGTTCTTTCCTCCCTCCCATCTTATTCCCCTCCCACAACTAACACTCTTCCATATTACTCCCCCATGTCCCCAGATTCTCTCCATGCCCTGCCATCACCCCCGATACTACTTGTGCTACCATCAGCAAAAAAATGACCCAATATTTGACGTTGAATATTAAGATTTAGATAAGCCAATTCACACTCCCATGCCAGATTCCAATGATGGGAATGATTTTGATGTAATACCACTTCCTAGTACCCCATCAAGGATTTTTGGAACATAGTATCCTGATATGAAAACTCGAGGTGGCTGGACCCTAGACAACTTCCCTACTAGCCTTCCTCAGCACCAAATTAGTGAGTCTTGGATTAGCAAGTTGAATCCCCAACTTGATTGGTGCCGCCCCAAGATCTTTGGTATTATCTTCTTGAAAGAATACCACCAAGCATCTTCATGCCTCAGAACCTGTCTCAAGTTTTATGCAGTTCCCCGATGGCATAGATGGGAGGCCAACATACACACTTTGGGTGAGGAGCACACCATTAATTGGCCAATGATCGAGCCATATTCTGGTGTAGAATGGAACAATTGGATAAGTACAAGGCTCGGCTCGTGGCAAAAGGATTCGCACAAGTACATGGTTTTGATTATCAGGATACTTTTGCTCCCACAGCTCGACTAACCACAATTCGTAGTATTTTGGCTTTAGCAGTATAGGGAAGTTGGCTCGTGTTTCAGATGGATGTAAAATCCGCCTTTCTGAATGGAGATCTCAAGGAGAATAATCTGAGCACTTCAATAGCATGAGAAAATAATGTACGGCAACATTGACCACATCCTTCGCCAAAGTGCTATCTTTTGCAAAAACTTCTAGAGGTCCCCACCCACATCGACTGCCATTTGCCTACATTGAGTTTTAATCCCAATGAACCAATCGATGCTCAGACTACAAGCAAACTCTATCAAAGAGTCATCTTCTTAAAAGCATGCCACATATCTCTGTTTGAACAAACGGTGGATACAGGCTTTCTGGAAATAGAGCAAAAATTGTATGGTGCAAAGGCATTATAGCAGGATCCACTGGCATGCCACAAGTTCCATAGCCACTTGGTTACACGCATGGCATCCCAACTTTGTGAACACAATAAGCCATAACCTAATCTGAGGGTATGTTATCTATAACCAAATATGGACTTAGGTAGCACAGAATGTGTGTGTAGAGTAGCAGCAAAGCTCCGATTGTACTTGCATAAGGCTACGAATAATCTCTCTTAGGAATCCTCAACATGCATGTTCAACATGCAAGTCCTACATGCATGTTCTCTACATACGATTCCCACATGCAGTTTCTACATGCAACTCCTTCATGCATCTTCTACATGCAAGTCCTACATGCAACTCCTACATGCAACTTCTATATGCACATCCTAGATGCAAGTTCTACATGTAGAGAGAGAATGTCTTACAATTCCTATATGCAAAGAGAGAAGCTATCCAACTTGTATAAATACTCCATAATGGAATGAAGCCCACACTCTTTCGGACATTGTGTTCAGTTCTACTTTGGTATTCTAAGCAATGTCTCCAAGTGTCCATGCTTCCTTGCACTCCATGTCCAAAAGCATGTCCTAACCTTGCCTCCTACTCCCCTCTCCTCCTCCCTCCTCGTACCTTCTCCTCCCTCTCCTCCCTTCTCCTCTCTTTCCTTCTCCCCCATGCTCTTACACCTTCTTCCTCTCCCACTCCTATGCTCCCCCTAAACCTTTCTCCCATAGATTAGTCCCTCAACCCTTGACCTCCATGATCTATGAGGGAGATGAGTTCTCCGCCCTATACTCTACTCTGAACCTTGGATCCTCTTTCTAACCTTTAAACTCCTTCTGAACCTTGGAACTACTTCTAAACCTTGAACCTCTTCTAAACCTTGGAACCTCTTCTGAACCCTGAACCTACCTCTAACCCTTAAACTCCTCCTAAACCTTTCGACCCCCAATGGAGGCGAAATCCTTCATTACCCCAACCATGATTATGTAGGTTTCTTTCACACATGCATGCACTATGTTTTCTTACCACACTTAAGCCTACGTCTCTCACCAAAATATGATCCGAGGTCCTGAGCTACACTTATACTACATGATGACATTGATATATCTATAGGTGACAAAAAGCCTCAGAACCCTACATACTGAGAACACCCTACTCTTCCTACAGAAGTCGTGGGAAAGAGCCAACAATGAGCATAAGCACTATCACTCTATTATAGATCATTATGCCATATTAAGAGGACATCATAGGAAATAATCTTTCTATCAAACTCTTGAGAGTACTTGGAAGGCATGCACCTAAAGTACTTATTTTGTAAATATCACTATATAAGAAATATGAAAAAATAGAGTTAGAAACTATCGGAAGTCTAATAGTCCCAAGGGCTTCTAACATTTGTCCCAAGAATACACTACAAGAATTGATTCTATAGCTATATGTCTTGATGTGCATCCTCTTTTGATTGGATTTGAATATAGCTCAATATCTTCTTATCTATGAGTTTGTCTCTCTTATCATACAATTTTCTAATTTTGTCTATGATATTTCTATAATTTTAATTCAAAGTTGTCTTTTACTACTTTGAATCTCTATTAGTCTTATGCAAACTCTTTCATTCCGCATTCCTAAAGACTATTTTAGCAGTATTCCAAAATTTATGCTAGTTTCCAAAATTTGTAGTTTTTGACTATTTTAGTAGTATTCCAAAATTTGTGATAGTTTCCAAATTTTGTAATAGTAGGCTATTTTAGTAGTGTTCCAAAATTTGTAGTAGTAGACTATTTTAGTAGTATTGCAAAATTTGTGCTAGTTTCCCTTTAACACTAGTGAGATTTACAAGTTGGTTTGAGCTTTACAATGCTTCACTAATGCACACCAAGTGATGATCAGACGTAAAGGGAGCAATCTCTAAATCAATTGTGCATATGTTGATCATAACCATGAATAAAGAAGATTAGTAATAACATGGAAAATGCTACTAGATAAGATTAGGAGAATACCAATTGAGTTGCAAGAATTGGGCTTAGAGATACTTCAATATAAGCATCAATCAAAATGACATTATGCAATCTGATCCAATTTTAATAAAGGGTGTTTTGGAAATTTTTAGGTACCATTGTATTGCCAAATGTGGTATATCAAACCAAAAGGTAACTTTAACTCAACCCATTACCACCTATTCTAGCAAAACGAAAAATAGGTCTATACTACAAAGAGTTTTGATTATGGCTAATCTAGCACCTCCTATATAACATCCTCAAGTTAGAGCAACAAAGTACAATAAAAATGTCATGAGGATGCAAATAGGCCCACTTGTTAATTTGAAACCAGATGCAAAGCTAACAACTATGATTTTCTATATAATGATGATGTGAAAAAGTAATCATTTTGAGCCATATTGGTTTGTAAGGCTAAGTTGTTACCGTCAAAGAAAAAATATGGTGTTAACAATGAACAATGAAGGAGGCTAAAGAAAAAATGTGGTTGAAGACGAAGGGGGACAAAGACAACAAAAAGAAAAAGACCCCTGAATAAAGGGCAAGTCAAGGGACAAATGATAGATCCAAAAACAAAAGAATGAATAGCAAACTAGAGGGTGTATCAAAGGGTGAAAGGTGAAGGATGAGGAGAGAAGGATGGCTAATGGCTCTGAAGATCAAAAGACAAAGTCATGCTGCCAAAAGAGTGGGCCCCCAAAGTGATTGTTTCCTAATAGTGGTAGTAGGGCTCCATAATCAAGACCTACAATTGTGTCAAGAGTTGGTGGGGATGTCAAGATAAGGATGATAGCATAAGAAAATGTGGGATCAGGTGGCTAAGAGAATCAAGGCAAGAAGGAGTGTCACAAAAGTGTATAAAAGAGGTGTTGCCATCTCATTATATTCTCTCTTTCTTGGAGGTATAGCCTCAAGTTTTGTAAAGTGTGTTGACTCAAATATGGAAGTAGAATAGACTATCTTTAATGGTAGCCGATGTGCATATCTATGTTTCATATTTCAACACATGTAGCTTAGAAGGACAACTCTATTCGGTCAACAAATCTCTCTTTCTCATTTCCCTTAGCATTCGTGATGCTCGTCCATGAACCTGGAATGCAAGATAACAAGAGAAAAATCAATTAACATTTTACAATCTTGCTGGGGAAGGATAGGTAGATGCTTGGCTTTGGTAAGAAGAGAGTGACCTTCAAGAATAGGCATAGATAGGATGAACAGTGATGGTAGGAATAGATAGTGGAAAGTGAGAGGAGAGGAAAATGAGGTCCCTAACACAAATAAGAAAACACGGCAAAGATGAAGTGATTCTAAGGAAAGCCTAGCAACCAATGGATGCAAGTTGTACACAAATTAGTGCAGGCAACACCGATCAGGCAAAGACACTGAGAAGATGGGTGTAGGAACTGATGGAAAATTCCAACAAAGATGTTTGAAAAGAAAGCAAGCAACAGAGCTAGCCAAAAGAGGCATTGAGTTGTAGGAGCTACCAAATCAATCATTTCCACGGAGGACTTATTGCTCAAGAAGGCATCGAAGGGGATTGCTAATGAAATGACAACAAGTCATGCAAAGAGAACCAAGGTGGAAACAAAGTGAAGAGGAATAATTCTATAAAAGAAGTCCTTATACTTTTGTATAAGAGGGAGAAATCCCTACACACAAAGGGTGTTGCAAGCTACCTTCAAAAAACTAAGAGCAAGGAACACATGATACAATAGGAGCAAGTGCAAAGACTAAACCTTCCCGCTTTATGTATTTGTAAGAGCAAGGTCAAGAGTTAGTAATAAGAGATAATAACAAAGTCCCCCACTAAAGTGCAAAAAATCCAAAGAATTAAGTCAAAGCATGAAGGTCAAAGATCAAAATTGGAAGGGCAATGTGGCAAAAGACCATGAATCTAGAAAAGGAATAGCAAGGGCAAGAAAACAATGCCAAGCAAGCATGAAGGGGCACTTGACTGTTCAAGAATGAAAGGAAGGCGACATGAAGAAAGATTCAAGGAGGAATGTATCCTTACAAGAGGAGGTTGAGCAAGCATGAAAGAGTTGTTTTACTATATGAAACCTAAGTAATGCTGACCTCAATGAAGAAAAGAAGAAGACGTAGTTGGCATGAAGAAGACACAATATTTGAAGGATGTAGCCTTTAAAAAACCATGGATCATGGGAAAGTCAACGTGGCCTACTTTTTCATGTGCAAGACCTAAAAAAGGCTAGTAGCAACAGGGGTAATAATAGGCTACTTTGCAAATGCATGTTCAAAATAGTCGACAATCAAGGGACAAAGGATGAGGTGCAATGAAATGAAAGCAATGGTTGAATATACTAGACAACCAAAGGTCAAACAACTGACTCTGAAATAAAGAGAGGAAGTGCCAATGTGGCATACCATGATTGTGCAAGACCAAAAGAAGGCCATCAGCAAGCTTGTGAGTGAAAGGTGACTTTAAGATTGCATCTTTGTGGGCATAGTGTTGGTACAAAGAAGGCTAAGTCTTCAAAGGGTTGGGCAAAGGCTTACAAAAGAAACAAAGAAGGAAATAATGACTAAAGACCAAAAACCGAATGGCAAAGTATGACCACAAATCATGGAAGGATCAATAGACCATCGGGTGAGAAACCAAAAAAAGGTTGAACATAATGGAGGGGAGCAAAAGGAAACTTTAAGGCCACGTGTTCACAGTAGGAGACCCAAAGAAGATGAGGACATGGGTGAGTTGAAAAGGGGGGTGGAATGTTAAACATGAAGAAAAAAAGACTTGGTATTAACATTGAAGAATGAAGGAGGCGAAAGAATGAAGGGGGATGAAGTCAAAGGATACTGAAGATGACAAAAAGCCAAAGACCCACAAAAAAGAGTGGCAAACCAGAGGGGTATAGAAGGGAGAAAGTTGAAGGACAAGGGGTGAAGGAAAAAGGATGGCTTTGGGGATCAAAAGACAAAGTTGCAAGGCCAAAAGCATGGGCCCCCAAAGTGATTATTTCCTAACAGTGTTCTAGTAGATCTTCACAATTGAGACCTACATTCATGTCAACAGTTGGTGGGGATGCTAGGGTGAGGATGGTGCATGGGAAAATGTGGGAGCATGGCTAAGAGAATTAAGGAAAGAAGCAATGGCCCAAAAGTATATAAAAGGGAACCAGGATCCCATAAGTATATAAAATGATGCGGCTAGTTGAATATGACACTAGAGAAGATTCTGAATTTAGTTTTATATTTGTTAAATCAACTAATTACAAAATGCGATAAAAACAGTCAAAATCTTTGCTAGAAGGTGAAGATATGCATGTATATGTTATGGATGTGGATTACAAATTTCCAACTATTTGTGTGAAATTCAAAGATCAACATATCAAAGGCATTCTTCTTGATGGCATATCAAGTGCTAATATTCTTTTTGAATCTTTGTATTTAAAGCTTAATTTGTATGGTATAGAGTCTACACCATTTCAACTAAAAAAGATAGCTCAAAGAACAGTGCAACCATTGGGTACCATCTCTGGATTGCAAATTATAGTTGTAGTTCTATATTATCCAACTAATTTTTTCATTCTTTGACTTGAAAAACGTGGCAATGCTTACACTCTGCTCATAGGTAGACCACAGTTCAAAATAGCAAAACTAAAGCAAGATTGGGACAAGAACAATTGATAATCAAAAGAGGTATAAAAAAATATAAAATTGCAAATGACTTCAACAAAGATGCCTAATTCTCTCAAATCTTTGGATGCAAAAGAAATCAATATGGTTGATAAGGCATAGGAAGATGAAGATGACAAATTTGTACAAATTAATCCTTCTTTAGTCCCAATTTCTAAAGAGAGAGAGAGAGAGAGAGAGAGAGAGAGAGAGAGAGAGAGAGAGAGAGAGAGAGGGGGGGGGGGGGGGGGGGGGCAGGGGGGGGGGACTACAACCTCATCCGTTTGATGATGAATCCATTCATATTTCACTGATGTCCAACCAACAAATGTAGATGGAAGCAATAATTTATGTGTGTATACTATATGCATGCATATGTGCATGCACATATGCACGTGTGTGTGTGGGGGGGGGGGGGGGGATATAAAGACATGAAGGGAGTTGATCCACAATTTTGTCATTATAAAATAAACTTTAAAGAGAATGCATTCCCAATTGTTCAATAGAGATATTGGATAAATCCAAAATATGATAAGCAAGTTTGAAAGGAAATTGACAAGCTAATGAAAGTGGGATTTAGTTATCCAAAGTGATGAGATAAAATAGGTGTCTCTTATTGTCATTGTTCTAAAAAAGAATGGAAACCTTTGCATGTGTATTGATTATAGAAAGTAAAACATTATAATAACCATCATACTTTGATTTAGGGTACCATTTTAGATGCACTAGTAGTGCATGAAATGTAAAAATTCCTCAATGCATTTAGTGCATTTAGTAGATTCTTATGTCTCCTAAAGGTAGAAACAAAACTTCATTTATAACCTAATAGATCCTTTGCCAGCAATATATTGACCTTTGGTTTGAAAAATGCACCACCAACTTTCCAAAAATGGATTTAGCATAGGTATTTGCTCCATTCTAACTAGTTTTATAAGGGTCTTCTCAGATGATTTCAGTGTGTTTGGCAAGAAATTAAAACATATTAACCACTTGAAATTGTGTTTTAACAAGTGTCAAATGGCAAGAGTAAGTTTGAATCTAGCTTAGTGTGCAGTTGGAGTAAAATGAGGGTTTTATTAGGCCACATCCTTTCATAGGAAGGCATGACAATAGATCCTCAGAAGTTTCAAGCCATCAAAAATGTCACATCACACAAAAAACTTGAATCTGTTAGGTAGATTCATTGTTTCAATAAAATAGAACAATAGATTTTCAAGGTATTTATCTCATATGTCTCAACCTTTTACAAGTCTAACCCACAAAAGTATGTTCCATATCTTTAGATTAAAAAACAAAATAGGGATTTTTTTGTCTATTAAAGAAAGTGTTGATTATATTGCCAATTCTTTAGTCCCTAGAATGGAAAGTACCATTTCATGCCTTTGTGAATGTGTTACAAATAGCAATTAGAGCAGTTTTGATGTAGAGAAAGACCAAAAGCCTATATGGAGCAATGTATTATGCTAATAGGATACTACATAGAGTGGAACAAAATAAATATGTCACACTAAAAGATAAGATTTTGTTATGGTTTATTCCTTGATAAAATTCAAACATGTTTATTGGGCAACAAAGAAACTTTTCATGTTTATTATGAAGCACTTATTCATTTGGTGGATTAACAACGCTTTATATGATATTTGGCCAGATGCCTTCTTTCGTTGCAAGTATTTTATTATTCATGAATTCTTATTCCAAGCCAACAATGTGGCAATTGCAAATTATATGAGCAAATTGGAATTAGGCAAAGCATGTGAAGGCATATATATGATGAATTGCCTAATTGCAGTTGTTAAACTGGACAAACAGTCCAATACTCAACATGCACTGATGAGGATGAGAGAAGACACTAGCAATTGGCTATACAAAATATACACTGTCTATAATACCGAACAGATGAACATGATATAATATATAGTACACCCTAATGTGGGTCACACATAGACTTAGGATCCCACCTACAATTACTAAACCTACAACATATACTGAATCCTAATGTGGGTTTCCCTAATTCTAAGGATTATTCACACCATGCCCTAGGATCCCTTCTAGAGTCCTCTATACTCTAACCATCTACCGATGTATACGGCATATGAACATATGTAATAGCATATGTACATGTATAATGGCCAACCCAATGACCCATACTTCAATGCTCTCCCATCATTGGTTAGTATCTATGTCATAAAGAGATAGACATGATTTGAACTTTTCAAAATTTTCAGGACGCAAGGCTTTTGTGAAAAAATGAAGAAACAATAAATTGACTGACTAGTTCCTTCCTCCACTTGATGTCATATGAAATGATAGTGGATGTCAAATGTGTTTTGATTTCTCACGATCATTGGATTCTTTTTCCAAGGAAATGGCACTCTAATTATCACAAAAGATCATGGTAGCACCATCTTGAACTGCACCAAGATCCTCTAAGAGCCTCCATAGCCATTTTGCTTCACATGCACACCATGCAAGAGATATATATTCAGCTTGTATGATAGACTATGCCACGGTTGCTTGCTTCTTGCTATATCAAGATACGTAATGAGCATTTAGCATAACTATGTATCCTAATATAGACTTGCATTTGGGACCTCCTCCCCAATCTACATCACAAAACTCCTTGAGGTGTGGTTTTGCATATGGGCTCTCTTTTAGATATGCTAGCCTGTGATTGGTTGTTCCACTAAGGTATCTAAAATTCTTATTCAAAGCCATAGCAATGGTGTACACATAGCTTTGCCATGAACTGACTCAAAATTCCTATCACATAGAAAATATCAGGTCATGTCAATGTCATCAACTTGTCAGTAGTAAAGTGTAGGATCTGAAAATTATGCACCCTTTCACTTCAACATATTATGCATGGTCTTAATAGGTGCAATCAAAAGTATGTAATCCAACCATGTCGAGAGACTCTCTCTCTCTCTCTCTCTCTCTCTCTCTCTCTCTCTCTCTCTCTCTCTCTCTCTCTCTCTCTCTCTCTCTCTCTCTCTCTCTCTCTCTCTCTCTCTCTCGATGGTGCGGGTGGGGGGGTTCATCATAGGGCTTGCATAGATGATCGGGTATTCTAGTCATCCATCTAGTTGTGCCAAGATGATACCTATAGCATATCTTAAGGCGTCAACATGTAGATGAAAGATCACATCCCAACTTGGTTGGTGTAGGTTGGTTTTGGTTGTTGCTTAATTTCTCAAGGCTTGGTTTGCCATAGAGCAGTCTACATTCCAATGGAACTTCACCTCTTTTTTGGTGAGCTCGTAAAGCGGTGCTACAATTTTAGCAATGTCCTTGAAACTCCTATACAAACTAAAGACACTTGTGAATAGTGTAGCTGCATTAGATTCTTAGGGTCGCTTCTATCTTTGATTGTATGGTTCTAATACCATCTTGTTTGGTGATTATGTCTTGGCATTTGTCTTATGGCTTCCATCTTTGATTATTTAGTTCTAATACCTTCTTTAGAGATGACATACCCAAGCGAATTGCCAACTCCTATGCAAAAAGACTAGGGATGTTTCCTGGCATTCTCTTTGATGGGATCCTTCCCTTTAGGTCCCTTGCTATTTTGGATGTAGCCTCAATTTGGTCCATCTAGCTGCTGATATCCTTTCCTTTTGGGTGTGTCTTTTATGTGCTTGTGGCCAGTCCCTTGGATAAGGTCACTATATTGGCATCTGGCAGTTCGAGTATCTCCATTATAATTGCTCTCTACATTCCACATCTGGGTCTACTTCCCTTCTTTTTTAGTTGTCTTGGAGAAGTTTGATGTGTTGTTGCCATAGCTTGCACTCGATTTTCACATGACCCTCTTCTTTGCAGAAGTAACATCTAAACCCTAGGGCACCAACTCAATATGTAATATGTTACTATCCTCATCCAAAATCCAGGGTATGGAGGGACAAGGTCCATATATAATATGCATGGATTTCCTTTTAAAAATTCAAATATGCAAGGGAATAATATGAAAATTTCATGTCCCCCCTCCCACAAAATATAAGGTATGTACCTTGAAAAGTATGCAAGATTTTTAGATTTGTACATATTTTTCATAATATGTGAGGCCCAAGGGGGGGGTCTTTTGGATGAGGTGGGGTAGAACAAATATAACACTAAAATATGAAAACCCATCTCCTTTCAAATTAATGTAACATTTTCATGTGTTACCCAAATTTCAAGGTGTAAAGACATATTTGAAGCTCTTTAGTGTAGACCACAACCATGCTAATTTGAATAATTTCTACTCATGGCATATTGTTAAATTCATCTCATACTCAAGATTTTGATAGGATTTTTTACTAAAGGAAGATGGCGCCCTAGGATCTAAACTTCATTTTTCCTTTCTCCTGGTCTTGACACTATTCTTGATCTCCTCGACCTCTCATTCCTTAACCTCTTCCTATTTGGTCAGGATGGGGTGGTCTATCATCTCTTAGCTTTTCTTCTTGGGTGAGGTGGTTCACGTTTGCTGCTCATTTGTTGTTGTATCAACATTTTCAAATATCATGGCCATGGTTAATACAAACTTCTTCATATTTAATGCAGCATTCTTCTCTTGTGTGACCACTATGTGATCATTTGTGGCACCACTTCTCCCTAGCTTCCAACCTTCCTCAAATGCCTAGTGCTTATATTGCCCTTTTCAGCTAGGTTGTTCATGCTACCTTCTTTGTTAGCGCCAAGTCATCCTCTTTCTCACTCTTCTCGGCCTTCTTCTTTTTCTTGGTCTTGGCCATGCCACTTTTCTATAGAGCAATAGCTCTACTGAGAAGTTCCTCGTACTTTCTTGTTGGGTTGACTATCTCTAATGAACACATATCCATGTTCGTACTGCTGACCAACCACATATGCATTGTTTTGTCATCGGGTAGGCTACTTAGCACATTAATTAGGGTCTCAATTGTAGCATAAAATCCTGATCGCCTCCCCTTTCCTTTGCTTCAATTCATTCATCTTGGTTGGGGCATCCTCCTCATTGACTTCCCTGCCTCAAGAAGGCTTCCAACATGTGATGCCTACCTTGAAAAATTCCCAATGGGGAGCTACTCGGACCAACTTTGTGCCATTCTCACCAACATGCACAGAAAGGAGTTCATGTACTTGTCCTTATTTGTATACCCATTGACGTCAAATACTTGAAGAAATATATGTGGGTGGTTGTACAAGTCTTCATCATCTACTTCTTAAGTCTTGGAATTTCACATGGTTGGGATCCTTTTGCTTGGTACCTTGCTAGCAAGGGGCTCCTCAAGCTACACTTCTCCAATTCTATGCCCTCTAGCCTCCTTTGCACTATCATTTCTATATCGAGGATTCTCAAGGCATGGGCTTCTTGGTTTTTTAGGTCTTTCTAGGTTCATGGTGCACCTTTGCTCTGGATTGTACCTTACATCCTATCGCACATGCTTGCACTTACTGTCATGCTCATTCTTTGACTCTGGACTCTTTCTTTGGTCCTCTAGTCTAGCACTTCATCTTGGTCAGATGTGCACCTTGAATTGGGCTTGACACTCATAGTGTTTTTGGATAGCCTCGCTCATAGCTTGGCTCGTATATAGGCTCCTCATTCAAGTTGCATTCCTTGACTTTTTGCTTCATTAGCCTTGTTTTGGTTTGACATGTTGCTCTCGTTTAGCTTGATATCTATTGCATTTCTTGGTGTCCTTGCTCGTAGCTTGGATCGTACAGCAGTTTCTCATGGAAGTTATCACAAAAATTCCTTTTTAAAGATGACTTCTCAGGGTCTACACCTACGGTAGTCAGGAGGTTCTTTGTTCAGGTCCCTTAGTGTGACTCAATCAAAACATAAGAATGGTTCATTTTCTCTTCTAGCTGGACTGGGTCTTCTTATACGTTGTATCTCACTGTCGAATGCCACCCTCCACTCCTATTCTTTGCCTTTGGTCATCCATTCGCAGTTTTATCTCTGATCTTCTAGTTACTTGATCCTACCAATTCCTTCAACCTTGACAAAGGTGCTCCTCTCATTGGGCAGCATACGTTTGTCAGCATTCAGACGTCATTTCGGACATCTACTACGACTTCGAGTGTTCTAACAATGGCTTGTCTGTACTTTTGTCCAAACACTGATCGACGCATCGGTTCTGAGAAGCCATAGATCCCAGAACACTCGCTTGTACTAGGATATCACTCCAATTAGCTGGCACGACTCATGTCTTGTTAGCATGAATTCTAATTCACTCACTGGCCTTGCTCTTGTGGCTAAAGGATTCTAATTCTCATAATGCTTCACTCTTTTACAATAGGTCCCACGGCAACCGCCAAATGTTGTCAAAATTTTTCCCTTGCTACTTGGGCAGTTGCAACCATATACTCACTACTTCATATACCTATTTTTTCAATCTATTCGACTAACTTAAGGCAATGCTACCATTAATACTCTAGGTTGTAAGGGAAAGTGAGCATTGCTAGCTTAAGGTTGTTGTATTGTCAACGAGACATGCAATTCCTTCCACCATGACAAAGGTACTCTTGTCATTGGGCATCATACATTTGTCAGCGTTCAGAACTCATTTTGGGCATCTACTACGACAGTCGACTTCGAGTGTTCTAACAATGGCTTGTCTGCACTTTTGTCCAGACACCTATTGATGCACAGGTTCTAAGAAGTCGCAGATCTTTTCTTAATTCCCATAACACTCGCTTGTACTAGGATATCACTCCAAATAGCTGGCACGATTCATGTCTTGTTAGCATGAATCCTTATTCACTCACTGACCTTGCTCTTGTGGCTAGGGGATTCTAATGCTCATTCCACTCAATGCTTCACTCTTTTACAATAGGTCCCATGGCTATCGCCAAATGTTGTCAAACTTTTTCCCTCGCTACTTGGTGGTTGCACCATATGCTCACTACTTCGTATACCTATTTTTTAATCTATTCGACTAGCTTAAGGCAATGCTACCACCGATACTCTGGGTTGTAAGGGAAAGTGAGCATTGCTAACTTAAGGTTATTGTAATGTCAACGAGACATGTGAAGAAGTATGTAGAATACTTATCAAAGAACATAAAATAGTAAGTGTGTATTTTAGAAGGGGCTCTCAAACACCTCGCTCTCTTACTCAATAGCATATAATACTCAAGGTGTGCTTCCTTCTAGCTCTAGCTCTCACTTGAGTTCTAGCCTCTACTTAGTCATTGTTGCTTCTGCTAAAGGATGTGTGTTGCCTCTTCTTGTGAGCTAGTTATTGTTGCCCGCCATGGCTTCTTGGTCTCCTTGCAAGGTCCTTACTGCTCGTTCATTCTCCGCGCCACTAACTACCATCAAGATCTTGGCTCATCCTCCCACCACTTGACTCCCACCTTGGTAATGCCACTCGACCCATTCAAGCGAGTTCTGATGTGGTTGATTAGGTTTAATAAAGTTTAATATGATGGCAAGTTTTATGTGGGTTAGATATCATTGAATTTTTAGGCATGTGCATCATGCACATGTGAACATTTGCAACGATAGGTTTATACTGTATATGTGTGTGTCTAATGTGTATGATACTTTGCGTAAGAGTCATGTTCTCACAAAGTTCTATGCAGTTTAGAAATAATTTACATGGTAAGGCTTGTCAATTTGCTCATTAATGTACAAATCTATTTTAACTAAACTTCATGTGGATGTTATCAATATTTTTATCCTTCAAATAATAAATTGAATTTGCGACGGCAAGCAACCTTTTTATCGTGGAGCGTGTAACTACTAAGTTGAAATTGAACCTGAATCCTAACATTTTATCAAATTTTTAAAGAATCAAAACTTCCCTATAGACTGCCTGCCGTAAAAACAAATGAGTAGAAATATGGACATGAGACACGATATAGGGTCCATTAGGATCCAATCCTCCCTGCAAATGTCAGGGGTGGTGGTTTATTATTGACTTGGTGATGTCCATATTGATTGTGCGATTTGGGAGTTGAAGCCCAACAAATACATGAATAAGGCGATGATTCTAAGAGCTTATAATTGATCCTCATTGCAGTGTATACAATATTGTCACATGGACTATAATCATATGAGTAAAGGTGTCGATATCTTTCGATCTTGCATCTAGCTTGGCTTTCCTTGCTCCCTTGCATCGAGAACATGCATCAAAAGAGAGGAATGTTGTAAGAATTCGATTGAAAACTAGCAATTTTGAATAGACGAGCAATTGAAAATGTGTATGATAATGTATAATATATAATTATTATAATCACAGTGTGGGCGGGAAGGCAGCGTGCTTCCTTTCCCAAAGAGTCATAATCCAAGGGTATGGGTCCTTCCTTGGGCATTGAGAATATAAACACCGAGAATATAGGCGTTGAGAATAAGTCTCGTGAATGGATAAGATACTAGCATATTAACTGAATGTCAATAGTCGTACTCGTATTTCTGCATATTGGTCATAAAGCCCATATCTTTCTAACGACTCCCACGTTAACCTACGCCCACAAATAGAAATGAGCAAAGCACATGAGGATAAATTGGTAGAAACCTAGCTTTTATCAATACTTTAGATATAAATTAGTAGGCAAAGACTAGCTTTTATCAATACTTTAGATATAAATTAGTAGGTGGATCATTGGATTCAAAGCCAAAACTTGGAGGATACGTTTGCGATTAAACTAAAACAAGATGAATGATATGTATCATTCGATAGGCCTGCCTGAGAGGAGGAAGAAAGAGAGAGAAAGGAAGAGAGGGAGTCAGGACTCGAAGGGGGGGAGAGAGAGAGAGAGAGAGAGAGAGAGAGAGAGAGAGAGAGAGAGAGAGAGAAGGGGGCTAAAAATGTGGAGGGAAACAAAACTAATTTTTACCAGGTGGCGTTGATCCCGTGGAAAAATAAGCTTCTTCAAAAGCGAGTCGGCTTCACTTAGGCTACCACATATGGCAGGCCAAAAAAGACCTTGGTAGAAGGAAGCGTTCTCATTTATTGTTGACTTTTGGAGCTATTGTTGTTGAAATTAGCGTTGGGTTGAAGAGCATGCACACAATTGGTTTTGTGTATGTGAGAAAAGCCTTGCTATTGTCTGGCAAAATGGATAGTGCAAAGATCGTCAAAGAATCGTGAAGCTATTCAGGAAACTCTATGACGCATAGAGGAAGCCATCCAGCATTGTCAAGAACACTGTTCAATCCGATGATGATTCCCAAACTTTACGAGCTTCAAGCAGCTCTGAGAGAAATGCGGTGAGCTCTCCTTGGGGGCTATGGTAGATCGCACGATGCACTGCTAAGCCATCTGTGGAAGACAGAGGTGAGGTAGGAGAGAGCTGTTCGAAACGAAGACCTGCCACGCAGCTACAACGATTGTCCGACGGCAATCCTCTTGCAAGAAAGGCCGAAAGAGTATGGATGATGGAGCAAGCTGTTGAAATTCACATTGGCAGACTACTGAGTTGTGATCGTGATCATCTAGTATTGCATATAAGTGCCAACATGCAATCCTACGCTTCACTGATCTACTCCATCATGTCTTCGGCTTTCAGGCAGCTCCCCCTGGTAGCACTGGAATCATAGGATGCTGTTGTTGCACAAGAGATTACAGGAGACGTGATCTTCTCCACTGGGCGATTGGGCACAGACGTCAGCCAATGCTTTTCCTTCTCCTCTGATCGCGTATGGCCGAAAGGCCAAGCTTGTTGCGGATCAATGTCTGCTTTTGTAATGGAACCCAAGCCTCTATCCTCTTAATTCTGCTACCAGGCAGGGGAAGCGAGAGAGACGTAGGAGAATCAGTGCTTCAGCTTGAGGCTTCCGTTGCTTGTTTTGCCCATACGACGAGAATGCGGATTCTTCTAAATCAAAACTTCGGGAACCACCAGTGCATATTCTTCTCTATCTGTCGCGCATCCAATCACAACAAGTCTCTTACAGACAGAGTGTGAGAACAATGCTTTCGAAGAAAGAGATGCGCAGGGTCTGGTCAAACCTTCAAAACTCAGCCTTTCATAGATTGTGACGTATGTTATATATACGTTCAAGCCTCCATGCAGACTACCCACTGGCCTAGTGCTTCTTGAATGTCGCGTTTTCGTGTGATGCTAATCTCTCAAATTTCCTTTGGTTCTCGAACGTCACAATTCGATGGCATCACCCTTGTTCAATTGCTTGGCCTCTGCATTTCAGTCAGATGCTATGCATTCGAACCTCTTGGAGACATTATATGGATAGCTGCGTTCCACCGTGATAGCTCTCAAAATCCCCTCATCTGGGTCGACCTGCCTCGATCCATGCCTTGGAACTGCCTCCACCCATAGATATGACACCCCATTGTCTGTGCGGTATCCAAAATTCAGCACCCTGAGCTTTGGCACCTGTGTTTGAGGCCTTCCTCTTGCCTCTGCTGAGCGGTGTTCGTGCCACTCCTAGTTGATTATTTGGGCACGGGATTGTCCCAACCTTGTGTAATCTGAGACTCTCAAAACAAGCTGCTGCTTGTTTGCATTGATTTTGTGTAAGCGACATGTTTGACGGGTATCTTTGACTCTCTGTCGCAGTCTCTCATGCATCGTTCACAGTATTTCTACGTCCGTCTGCTTGAAATATCCCACATGTATTCTGCAGACCTAACTCCTTTCTTTGTTATCTCCATAGCGCCCATAGCTTTTTCAGGAGCCTTCCCAACCAGTAGATTCTTCACTGATTCATCCACCTTCACCTCCTCTGTTGTGCTCATTCCCTGATTCATCCACTCTGTTGTGCTTCTTGAGTAGTGACAGAATCTTTGGTGACCTCTTCAGCCTTAATTGCTTTGGTCTCCATCTCTTTCTTCAACTCTATCGTCAGATCTTTGAAGGCACGGACTTTAGCGAGAGCCCTTCAACCTCCTCTGTTGTGCTCATTCCCTGATTCATCCACCTTCACCTCCTCTGTTGTGCTCATTCCCTGATTCATACACTCTGTTGTGCTTCTTGAGTAGTGACAGAATCTTCGGTGACCTCTTCAGCCTTAATTGCTTTGGTCTCCATCTCTTTCTTCGACTCTATTGTCAGATCTTTGAAGCCATCGGACTTTAGCGAGAGCCCTTCAACCTCTCCTCAACCAAGGCGAGGAGATGGCTACTCGTCGGATCACCGAGGTCACAAAAGAGGGTGGGCGCCCAAGCAACGGGTTGGCTCAACAGCATGTAGATACCCTGAGCCCTTCTTCGTGAGCACCCGCGGAGGTTAGTGGAAATTGAATCAAAGGTTTTGGGAGATCGTAGGCCACGGTGAAGAAGCCCATGCCCGTTACTGTTCAATACTTCCAGCACCTCCAATCGTTGTCTCACCATCAGTAACAAGTTTTTCTAGGGAAATCAAAAAGCATGTGGGAAGTGGAGCAGAGGAAATAAATTTGGAGGAAATTGAGAACTGTTGATCTTGACCACAACTTTTCAAATCAACATCTACAATTGTGACACGTGGTTTCATGAGGGCTCAAAGAATCCAAACTTCCCTCTAGGCTACCTGCCGTAAAAATTTCAAAGCATTATGATTTTGGGAAGTCTTGTAAATTGTTTTTGGTAATGTTAGTATTTGATATACTTATCATTTAGATGTCAGAATATATGATGGTATAAATGTTGACCATCGTCTAATATCATAACAAGATATCGCCACGCATCGGCGTAAATATCAGCAGAACATCGATGCCAAAATCTAGTTACGTTTTTCCAATGGTCTACTTTTTATACTATTGGACCCAAGAAAAATTTTCTGGGCAAACCGTAGAAAGAAAGTGATGAAAATGGACCAATGCGTAGTAATGCATATTAAGAATCTATAACTAGTACACGCTCAATTATGATGGTAAAGCATGCCACAATTGCGATTTGGAATTGAGTTAGCATAGATAGAAAATAAAGTTTTGAGTTGACCAGCACCTTACAGTCACATAGACACAAGACTTCATTGAAAGGAATTGAACCTTAAAAGGTATATCTGATTATCAAATAATATGCATATTTTAAATGTAAGATATCGTAGACTCCAGCTTAGATCTACTAAGCACTTGAATTCACTGTGAGGAGAACGATGATAGGCATGCATCACTGTTAAATATATCCATAATGATCTGAAGAAACTTATTCCATTTTGTGCTCCATCAAGAACATTAAGCTCTACTTACCTCTAGACAATTGTCGGGAGTTTAGTATGCCTTGATAAGATTATATGAGTTTTTGTGAGTTTAGTATGCCTTGATAAGGTTATACAAGATTATGCATGATTTTAATCTTAGGATAAGAAAAATGAGGTCCTATGAGCTGATATTAGCTACCACGTCACCTTCT
This sequence comes from Dipteris shenzhenensis, assembly GCF_047967505.1. Taxonomy (NCBI): domain Eukaryota; kingdom Viridiplantae; phylum Streptophyta; class Polypodiopsida; order Gleicheniales; family Dipteridaceae; genus Dipteris; species Dipteris shenzhenensis. The sequence continues at coordinate 42,798,384 of NC_141622.1, read as the reverse complement.
ATTTGATCCTGTGCAGCTATTTGAGAACTCAGGTGTGAATTGGAGTGGTTTGTGCATACAAGTGGAGTGCAAGAATTTTTACATAATAGACATATTCATAGAGAGCAAAGTGGATGTAATCTTTCTCTTTGTGATGTAAACTTGGCACTCTTATAACCTCCACGTGTTCCTCAGAAATCTCATCAATCTTATACCAGACAACGACCTTAGTCAAACCAATCCTGATGTACACATTGACTACAACTTTGTACTAGGCAATGGAATCTCACTTGCTGATGCTCATACATCTTCAAAGGGGAATATCTTGTAGCTCAGATACTGTCGAGAAAGCCTCCAAAAAAAGGTGAATTAGTTATTTGTTCTTTGGCTTATAAAATTGGCAGCCAGGCTCCTTTGTTTACTCAATATAAGCTACTCTCTGTACAATAATGATTGCATACACCCTCAGAGCTGTACTGGTATGTATGAACAATTAAAGATAACCTTCCAAGTTCCAAGTTTTTCCCACTAGCACTTCACATATGCTTGATCTCATGGTACTCCTTATATACACAGGAATAAGTTATTTAGGAATACTGCTAAAAAAATCATTTAAGGTGCGGATGACCCAACAAACATGATTTCTTCCTTCATTAGGCACACCATCAGGGTCTGGTAATAAATGAATGAAATTTCTCATGACACCTGGGACATTACTTGAGCATGGCAGCTAGGTATCAGTGGGCTTGTAAAAGACTTCTGGCCATAAATTCGAACAGATCTACTGCTCATAGCTAAAGCTGCTTTTCCAAGGATCACATAAAATCAGTCGCTGAACAGAAGAATGAATCACCGTCAAATGCAGAAGCACTTCCACCACCATTTGAAGCAAGTCCCTTGTGCATGAATCTTCGCTGGTGTATCTGCCATACTGTTAAGCTCAGATCCTTGAGATTCATCTGTATCCGACCAATCAAACCCTCTCTCTCCATCTTCCTCATGGACATTTTTCTCGGGAGAAACTATGGGAGCCAGTGGTTGTATTTGCCACACTCCATTAGATGTTGTGGGAGGTTGTGGTAATGGTGTCTGATCGCAAAGAAGCACTTGGGAAGATTGTGGTGGTTGCAGATACCCAGCAGGCAGCTGTGCCTGATACATATGTTTAGAGATTGCTGGATTCACTTGAAGGTTATCCTGTTGACAAAATTCAGTACGGTAAATCAGAGTACAAACTTTGCAAGAATTTTGAGCCTACGTGTGTTGCATTTTAAATGGATGTCAATATGCATTTGTAGGTGATAGTGGGGACAGCCAAATTTGCGAAGGAAAAGGTTTTAAACCAACTTGCATTTCTTCCTGCCAACATCTCATCCTTCTGGATCTCATCAAGTTTTCTTGCTTTTTATAATGGTACAGAGATCAGAAACACTGAAGCACCCCCTCAGGATTAGTCTCAACTAATCTGGGGGTTCTCGGACAGCTACTTGCAAAACCACCATAGATCAAAACTTGAACACAGGAGCACTTTGGTGTAGGCTAGTGCATCACCACCCAACCATAGATTCCTCAGAATCACCCCTGAGTTAGAGGCCAGGCAAACAGGCCACCATTCTCCCTAGGTAAGACTGTCCCTCATACAACACAGACCCATTTGCGCACAGGTTAGGGAATATATAGGCCTGGACAGACTCCAACCAAGCTGGGCATTCTTGGAAGGTCTCACTCCTAAGAATGACCCAAATAATACTCTTTTATAGGCATTGGGTATCTTAAATGTCTCTACACTAAGACTATGTCAAATGTACCAAGCGTACTGCATGTCCAAATTGTCCGAAGGTTAGGACACGTAGCCATAAGTTACCTAACCTTAATATGTCTATATCTGGACATAATATTCTCCCCTCCTTATTTAGAGGAAGTTTGGGAGATGAATTCTAGAAATTGTCTTCGAAGAGACTCCGGCCTCTCCCAAGTTACTATCCCCTTCTAGGTCATCCTTCACGTAACCTTGTGCTCTGGAACAATCTCCTAAGCTGTTGATCTCTATAACTCAAAGACATTCCAGCCTATGAGAAACATAAGTAGACAGATCCTCAAGTCGCACGAGTTCTGTTGGTATTTCAGAGTTATAAATCAAGCATTATCACAACCAAATTGAAAGATATGCAATTGAAGATCATGATGCTGAAGATAGACTAAAAATGTTCTTGTATTGGACTGGACGAAGGCTCACCCCTACCGGGTTTGTTGCCGTTACAGAGACTGTTGGTTCATGGATTGAACAATGAGGAATCACAATGAACACTTCTTTATTCATGAGTGGTTATATATATAGGCAACTGCCTCCATGTTGGTAGATCCTAGATCCACAATCATCTCCATGATTATCTCAATCAGTCACCTCCTATGATCACTCCAAATCCACACATCACACCAACCTGACATACCTAACTGCCAAGTCACTAGAACCTTCTAGCACACCTAAACTCACACACTCCTTGCATAGAACTCCTAGCCCATAGGCACACACACACACATACATCAATTTGTCCTTCATTCCCTCCCACAAATTCATGACCTCATCCCTCAGCAAGAGTACATGGAATGCTCCATGGCTTTCCCACCATCATGTGGCAACACACATGGCCCCAACCTGTGACTCACTCCTAGGACTCTTGGTTTACAACTGGGAGATAGACAATGACTATGTATGGAAATCCCCATGAGTCCAACAAGAAAAAATCTCAAACAAAATACTAACGATCATTTAAGGATGGACTATCCATGGCAGAGAACCATTATTGACCTCACACACAAATAGCTTAGAAAACATATGGGTCCTCACCCTTGTCAAAATTGACTTGGGTGTTGTAAGCAGTGAGAGCTTTAACATCCCCTAGTTCTTCTTCTTCTTCTGTCTCTGCTTCTAACCACAAGGTTTACTGAACATCTCTTCTTTGCATAGCATTCTTTTTCAAAATGTCCAGGTTTTCCACAAAAGTTGCACTTCATTTTGCTCTTGCTCTTGAAGTTGCTTTTGGCCAAATATGCCCCATGTTCTTTCTAGTCACTTCTCTGTTTGATTTTCCTTTCCTCTTCCAAGAGGGATGCCTCAATTTCCACCAAACTAATCTCTGGTATATTGGTGAGTGTGGTGACAATAGTGCCATATTCCTCATTTAGGCTTCTAAGTAAGATCGCAATTACAATGTCTTCATCAAGATTAAACTTGATGCCAGATAATTGAGTCAGTTGCTTATTATGGAATTTAAATGTGAAGAGATGAATTCTTCTCTATCCAATTTTAGATCAAAGAATTTGATGAGCAAGCTAAACTTAGAACATCTCCCCTGTGCTCCAAAAACATGCTCAAGATGAGTCCATGCAGCATGAGCAATCTCACAACCATCAATGTGGTGGATAAAAGAATCACTCAACCCAAGAGCAATTATGGCTAGTGCTTTTTCATCCTTAGGGAGCCATAAAGCTTCTCCTTCCCTAGTTGTTGGTTTATTTTCTTTTCCATTAGCCACCTTCCAGATCTCCTTTTTCATGAGAATAAATTCAAGTTTGGTCTACCAAGTATGAAAACCCTCTCCCTCAAACTTATCTTGATTTTGGAGGCCATTTGGAAAGATCTTACCAATTTAATGGTAGTGTCTAATCCCTTTACAAAAGATCAGTCTTTCTGAACAAAGGAATCACCTTCACCATATAGATGCAAATTACTAGATAAAAATTCAGAAAAACCTAGTTGTTTGGCATATGCATAACCAGTTGGCTTCTCCCACAACCTCTTAACTGGGGTCTTCTTTACCTTGTACTTTGTCCTTCTTCTTGTCTTCTTCGAGTGCTTAGCATTGGAAGGGCATTGAGAACTTGGCATGTTGTCAAGAAATCAATATCAACTAAACTTCAAAGAACATTCTCTGAACTGAAAAAACAATCTCTGAATCTCTGAACTGTACTTTAACCCTCAAGCATCACCTTAGCATTTAGTGTAGCATCAAACTTCAAGAAATATCTAGAAATACTTGCAGAAAACAGAGGAACCTTGGAGGCTTGATACCTCACTCCACATAGCATCAAACTTGGGGCTTTTGTTGCGCAATCAGAGGTACACAGGAAGAGAAGGCTCAGTACAAATCTCAAACGAAATGGCGCGTCACATCACCCAGGGCAGCAACATCTTCATCAACTGAGAAAGCCATGTATTCTCCTAAACCAACTAGTTTTTCGTCGATTTCTCCTCATTCACTTGACCATTTGCACTCAAATTTTACCAACAGGTGGCTCATAGGGTCACCTAGGTTTTCCTTAGAGCATTTGAGGAATGGTGGCTCCAGCAGGCTCAATTCTCAGAAATGGCGTGGGCTGAAGAAAGAGACGGCACGGGCTGTAGAAGCTATATTTCCAAAATTCCTCCCAGGTGGAAGTGCACCCTAACGAGGGGAAGCTATAGTAGAGAGGGCATGAGCAATGGTGGCTTGTAGGTGGAGAACAGACTTGAGGCATTTCAGGAAGGTAGGTAGAAGTGAAACTCCATTTGGGGAAGAAGAGGAAATCTTCTTGGAATCTCGTGGATACTCTTCCTAGGCACTAGGATTCTCAGCAAGCTCTGATACCACATGTTGGTTCATGGATTGAACAATGAGGCAAAGATGAATCACAATGAACACTTCTTTATTCATGAGTGGTTACATATATAGGCAACTGCCTCCATGTTGGTAGATCCCAGATCCACAATCATCTCCATGATTATCTCAATCAGTCACCTCAAATGATCACTCCAAATCCACACATCACACCAACCTGACATACCTAACTGCCAAGTTACTAGAACCCTCTAGCACACCTACACTCACACACTCCTTGCATAGGACTCCTAGCCCATAGGCACACACACACACATACATCAATTTGTCCTTCAGAGACTTGGGACAAAAGACTAGACACACAGATTCCTACGAAGAACCTACAAACCTAAACGTAAATCCATACAAATAATATCTCTTCTATTCACATACTTATAAGCTATCAAAGTAAATCCTGTTAGTGTTAAGGTGAACTTTTGTAGGGGTTGAAGGGGTGGGGAAGCACAGTGGACACGTGGTCACCTCCCATGCAAACTATTACATGGTTTAGGAGTTGGCATGGAAAACCCTCAATGTTCTAGAGGTCGCCTTCTTTCCCATACGGTTCGAAGGTTCTTTGCTCTTTATGAGAGTCCACAGCTGGCTCGTGGCTTGAGGCGAGATTGCTATTGGTGATTGCAGGTGGCACAGTCTCTCTCCCGAGCTTCAGTGCAGTGTATAGTTTCATGGTCGACCAAGCTGTGTGGCCCTGGCATAGGGCAGAAGAGCTGGGATAGGAGAGCACACAGATGCCTGTTTGTAGGGGCCTGCGACAAGTCAGCAAGGGCAGGTACAGTCAGCTGCACTGTCCGTTAAATACAAAGATTGGGTCGGCCCAGTCTGTAGATCTGGTCTGCTTGCAGCAGCAGTCAGGCCGTCCAGACTGAGGACTTTTTGTCTATATAAAGATCCATTTGTGGGCAATAAGATCAATCATGTGCACTGACTGGTTGGAGCTCTCCTGTATGCAGATTATCATCAGGGTGAAGAGCAACAGAGAATTCCCCGTGCATAGTGAGCAGCAGGGCTCCCATGAGCAGCTACTGAAGCCTGACAAGTAGTTTAGAGGAGATCCTCAGCAGAGGGTGCAGCATACGAAGGCTCGTGGTTGTGCCTTACCTAAGCAGAGTTCGCTGCAGATGTTGGTACACTTTTGGAGCTCCTTTGTACAGATTTCTACATCTATTTATGAGATCCTTTGGGTTGTCCTTCTAAGTGTTTTCTCTCCCAGATCTGCAAGTTTACTACCTTCTTGTGTGTACGTGTTGAAGAGAGATACAGTAGCTGTTGTACCTTTGGCATATCTTCCACACTAGATGTCTTGTGTTCTCAAGTTGGTGATAGCGAGGACATTGGTTAGTCCATATGTTGTATTTGTTGTTAGCATCATGACAGCCAGAACATGAAGATCAACTAACCAAGGTTATCATTTTCAACACTAACAAGGCCACACCACTCTAGCAACTTGTATTATAGAAAGCTCCACCACAATTATTGAATTTAGATAATATTGACTGTGTTTAAATGAATGTGCCTCTAGGTCCTAACTTGTTTGTACATATACACTAGCATCGGTGTGCATGTGCACAATCATGTGCAGGTGAAATGCAGAAAAGTTAACAGAGCAAGAAGCACCATATTAAGTGAAAGTATATCTACCAAATTAGGTTGAGAGCTTGCAGGGGGTAGCTGGGTTGTCTTATACTGTACAAATTCGATAAATTTTAACTGGCCGTAGACCAAAATTTTTGTCAAGTATAAATTTGATATCGCCAGTATCTGCCTGCTCAGAAGCATCAGGTTTTGCTCATTATCAAGCTGATATTTGCATACAAAAGGCCTTAAATAGGTTGCATACAGGTAGGTTGTCCCCTGAAAGAAAGGATCAAATCATATAATTAAAAATTAAGAAACATTCAAGGAAATCATGAAAATCATGTGGTTAGAATGGTAACTCAGCTGAACCAAAGGATGACTGTAAGGTAAGAACATGTGCATCACTACTTGTAATTATATAAAACTATTTTTCAAAAACCAAAAAGAGATATATCAAACTGCAAATAACAAATTACTTTGTGGTTAACTAAAAGATGATCCGGCCACATAGATCAATTTTTAACCTTGGGACACTAACCGAGCTTCTGATAAAATGCAATATCTTACAGTATCTGACAGTTGACCCACAAACAGGATAAGGGGAGGACAGCGCTGAGCAACCTTCAAAGGTGGGTCTTATTCAATATAAAGAAAGTGGTGAGATAGAGGAGTCATGTAATGTGTGAGCATGCAATCACTTCCACGCGAAATAGAACATCGAATTGTCATAACGCTTTGCCTCACACTGTATCTTCCTTCTTGAGTATTTACATTCCCAGGTGTTGCCGTTGCCAGTATCACACTTGGTGGTGGTGCCTCTAGTCTGCTGAACATAGAGGTGAAGAGTTAATAAGGCCATCACGAAAATGGCATTTTCATTAGAAAAAGGAGAGCATTGCATGCCTAATCAGCAGCATCAAGAAGCCCTAGCTACTAGCACTAGCAACCATAAGGTAAGGCAACTACAGTAGTGCACTTGTTCAACGCAAGGCTATGATGCCACAATTGAACCATGCATATTGACTGATGTCAATGCACCCACCGCAGTCCTATACATCACTGAAGCCTCTCTTGGCCGACAAACTCTTCTCCATTCTCTGCCGCCATGTGGACTTGGTTCCTTAGACAACATATAGAGGCCCACCACAATGACTCCATGCCACAGTTCCTATCCTCTCGCTGGGCTCAGACACTTTGTACTAGTGTTTATGTTTATGTTGAATATATCTTGGGTGCAAATGCCCACTCAGCCACCCATTCAGCTTATCATATCTGGTTTTTTTAGTCTTATACACCCGTCCGTCTTTCAAAGACTTTAGTAAACTTTCTTTCTTTCTCATTTCTCACTAAATGTCATTCAATGCAAGCTAGCATTGGAAACCATAATGGCTATGAGGGGGCTGCAATAGATGTGGGATCACCATCCACCAATGGCTATGAGGGGGAAGCATTAGTTGTGGGATCACCATCCACCAATGGATGTAGGGTGTTGGAGAGCAATGGCTCTGGCGCTAGTGCCCCACAATGGCTGTGGGGGGCCAGCATGGTTTTGAATTAGCATCCACAATTAGCCTTTTGAATTGATAGAGGGAACACCGACTCCTGCTCCCTTTGACTGAAAGTCATTTGCTTCTTCAGGTTTGCATGGCTAGTGGATGCAATGTGTGTTGAGAAACACAGGATTAACAAAGCACTTTGGTGCAGCAAAACGTGTGAGGTGTTGTGCTGAGAAACACAAAGGATGGTTAAGGCCCTCTTTGTGCAGAGCTCAGTGGTGTATCTGCAAAAAACCCTCTCCACATATAGCTCTCAGGAATTACTAACACAGAACCGGTTAGCATCAAATATTAATAATTCTTCCAAAGCTGAAATGTTCATTACCCAATGTAGCTTAAGGCCCTTGCAGTCTGTTGCTACAAGAATTCTTATTCATACAATTCAATGACCTATCCAAACCAAAAATCATAGACAGTATGAGGCTGCCTATTAGGTGAGCAAGTGTGACAATAGCACAACTACGAAGGATTGAAATAAGAAAGTAAGCAGGTGAGCAATTGTGTAAACAGCATTTATTGGAGCTCGTACACAAAAAAGATTGAGGTGACACCAAAGGATTCGGTTGTAAAAGAATTTACAAGCCATGAAACAAAATAAAGTTTCCAAGGTACCTTAAAATAATTACAGAGCACAAGTTTGGCACACTACCCTTTTAAATGTACAGTAGCGGAGACTCATAGTCTCGACCATAGAATTTTCTCTTCTTTCAGTTTGGAGCTTGGCATGCGTTGACGGTGGTCGTTGTTGGTTGAGGGACTGTTGGGACCTTCTTTATCACGTTCCCTTTTCAATAACATGTTCCATTACGCCTAAGTCTACGATGAATCACGGTACAGGCACACAAATTATCCTCCCAACCTTATCTCGGTGTTCGCAAGCTCTCACAAAATCTCTCCACACGTGAATAGCTCCTGCTTGCAAAATCCACCAAGCCCCAATTCCCTAGATGGATCTAGTATGCCACATGTCTACATTTGAGGGCATCTCCTCAATGCATCATTTACCCCTCTCTTGGGATAACATTGAAATCATTTGCCCCTTGGCACATTTAATGCATTTAGACCCCTTAGCCTTAAATCCACCTAGTCTTGTGCCATGTCACCCTCACCAAGGACCTTGACCTTAATTCCTTTTTTATCATTTACGTGAAGCCCAAACAAATATAATACAAACATTGATCCTTTAAAGGAAAATGTCAACTAACCCTTCCAAGGTCATGTTGCCTCAACTTGAGCATAACATTCCTTCCCTCTTCAGGCATCAGCGTCCTCAATGATAAAGTCTGGGAACACTCTTCGTAACTGGTATATGGATTCCCAGGTAGCTTCTGATAGAGGTAAACCATGCCATGCAACCAACACCGTGGGTATCTTCCGATTGCGTACTTGTATTATTCCTCGGTCTAGGATGCTTGTTGGTTTGCGTCCTGCATTGTCCTGTATCTCCTCAAACAAAACAACACCCTCGATTAGTGAGTCACCTGTATGCAAAAATTTCTTTAAACGAGAAACATGAAACACTGGGTGCACCTTACAACCCTGTAATAATTCTAATTTATAGGCTACCTTGCCTATTCTTTTTAGAATTAACCACGGCCCACAATATCGGGGTAATAACTTAGCACACTCTCCTGCAGTCAAAGACTTAGAGTGCGAAGGAACTCTGAGAAAAACTTTTTCTCCTTCCTTAAATTCTCTAACGGATTTGTTTTCATCCGCATACGCCTTAGCTCTATCCATAACTTGGCGGATGTTAGCTCTCACAAGTGCTAGCATCTCCCGCATCTGAACCACAAAGTTCGCGGCACTAGGCACTTTCTGAGGTACTCCAACTGTAGTTGGATTCGCTGGTCTATAACCATAGTTCAGCTCAAATGGACTGAACCTTGTAGAGAAATGTTTTCTATCATTGTAGGCAAATTCTAACAATGGCAACCACTTGTCCCATGTATGTTGCCTCAATGACACATATGCTCTAAGCATATCCTCTAAAATGATTCTTTCCGTCTAATCATCCGTTTCTGGATGATTCCCACTACTCATTCCCAACTCAGTCCTTAGTGTCTCAAACACTGCAGTCCAAAAATGACTGGTAAATTTGACATCCCTGTCTGACACTATGGATTTGGGTATAAACAAATCCGCCACTTGCGGGGCACTAACAGACTCTCTAGTTGGAATGAAGTGAGCCATCTTGGTAAGACAGTCAACTACCACAAGGATAGAATCATATCCACCTTGTGTCGTAGGCAGACCTACAATAAAGTCCATGGAAATGCTCTCCCACCTACCTAGTGGTATTTCCAAAGGGTGTAAAAGTCCGGATGGCTTCACTCGCTCTACCTTACTTACCTGACACGAAAAACAACGTGTCACATATTCATGAATATGTTTTTTCATTTTTGGCTAAAAGAAATCTCGCTTCACAAGATCATATGTTTTCTCGACTCCTGGATGTCTCGCACATGGGCTATCATGGCATTGTTGAATGACTCTCTGCCTGAGATCATTCTGATTAGGTACTACTACCTTGCCATTTCTTTTCAGCATATCATCTCTTATGGTATATCTTGCATAAGTTTGGCCTTTTCTAGATGCCAGGTCATCCTTTTCCCCGGGTTTATATACATGAGCCTTAGGCCAAAGACTTTGGACGAACTCGTCCACCTTTTGAGTTTCTCTAATCTCGGTCATTAGAGCACTCTCTAATACTGTGAAACTCATATTATGCATAATGCCTGACAACGCATCAACAACTTTATTATCCTTCCCTCTTCGGTACCAAATCGTCAAGTTAAACTCCTGCATGAGTTCTGTCTACCTAGCTTGGCGGCCTCTCAAGTCAGGTTGTTTACAAAAATGTTTCAGAGTATCATAATCAACATTAACATAAAACTCTGACCCATACAAATAATGTCTCCATGTTTTCAGAGCATGGACAACAGCATACAACTCTAATTCATGAGTTGGCCAATTTCGTTGAGAGGGAGAAAGCTTCTTGCTTTCAAAGGCTACTGGCCTTCCCTCTTAGAGGAGAACTGCTCCTACCACAATGCCACTTGCATCGGTTTCAAGGAAAAATGGTTTCTGGGGATCAACTATTTTTAACACCGGTCCTAAGACCACAGCTTGTTTTATGGTGTTAAAACTCTCCTGTCCCCATATAAAAGGTACTTTATATGAGGTCAGATCACTCAATGGCAATACTATTTCGGAATATCCTTTGATATGCCTTCGATAAAATTGGACAAATCCCAAGCATGATCGCAAAGCGGTCAAACCCTGAGGAATAGGCCAAGTCAGTATCGCAGCTACTTTTTTTGGATCCATTTCTACCCCCTCAGGAGTAATAATGAATCCTAAATATTCAAGTCTTACAATATTTTCTTTTTATTTACATAAAAACTGACTTTCCTCAAAGTATTGAACACTATTCTTAAGTGTTCGTGATGCTCAGCAAAACTTTTGTTGAACACAAGAATATCGTCAATAAAATATACTACAAACTTTCTGATATACGGACGTAGTAAATCGTTCATAAGCATGACGAATGTAGCTGGAGCATTGGTAAGTCCAAACGGCATTACCAAATATTCATAATGTCCAAACCTGCTTCTAAAAGCGGTTTTATGCACATCCTCGGCTCTAATATGTATTTGATGGTAACCACATTTAAGATCTATCTTACTGAAAATTACGGCCCCATGTAACGCATCTAGTAAATCATCGATCCGAGCCATTGGATACCTATGCTTAATAGTGATATTATTCAATGCTCTGTAATCTATACAGAGGCGAAAAGTATCATCTTTCTTTTTTTTAAATATCACTGGCGAAGCAAAAGGTGAGAAACTGGGTTGAATCTGCTCCAACTTGAGGTATTCTTCCAGTTGTCTTCATACCTTCGCTTCTTTGGTAAAACTTAACCTATAGCGAGGTCTATTTACAGGTTCTGCCTCCGGGATTTGCCCCCGGGATTACTTCAATCTTATGCTGAACATTCCGCTCTGGAGTTAACCCATAAGGTAACTCATCCCTAAAACAATCAAAGAACTCCTCTACTATTTGGTCAGCCAGCTTGGCCATCTCTCCATTTTGGGTAACATCAGTGCTAGCCGAAGAACCATCAATCGGCTCTACCGATGCTGTACAAAGAAACAAAAACTCTTTTTGAGCTTTTCGAACTTCCATTACAGAAACCAACGGTCCTTGAGGTATATCTTTTTTACCTCATAAGACATATAGCACATCATTCATCTTGAATTGATAAATGTGCTTTTTCCAATCTATGGTTGGATTCTTCCTAGAATGCCAAGCCTTACTCAGGGCTATATCTGCGTGAGCAAGCTTTGTCATTTCAAAATCAAGGATCTCTGTACAGTCCTGGATTCGAAGTTCCAACTGGGTAACCCTTTGGTCCCATACTTCAGTTGAACTTCCGTCTGCCATTCTGACTGTATATGCATAGTCAGATGGGCTAGTCTTTAATTTCAACCTCTTTACAAGCTTGGAGTTAATTACATTGTGCGTTGATGCAGAGTCAAACAACACAATGACGTTATGATTAGCTACTTGCCCCTTTATCTTAATTAACTCCGTATCGTTAAAGGCTATATATCCCGTTGCTGCGGGCTTTGACATGACATTATCAGGTGCACTAGTTACTAGCTTAGCAACAGACACACATAACAAAACGGGTACTGACCTTTGAGAAGATCCCGCTAGCTGAATCTGCATCTGTTCTGCTCTGGGACTTTCCTCCATTTTCACGTCACATTCTGAGATCACCATCTCAGCCATCCGACGATTCTTGTTTCGCGGACAATCTTTCCACTGATGAGGCTGAAGGCATCAAAAACACAAGCCTTCTCTCCTCGCTTTTTCTCTTTGCTCTGGGTTCAAAGAAGACTTCGACCAAGCTCGGGCTGCCATTGGTGTTACTTTTCTTTTCATTCCAATGGTGGTACTTGGTTTAGGAGTCTCAACTGGCTTCGCCTGCTTGGCTTGACCATTAGGCTGTGAGGCACTCCCTTTGCTAATCCACTTCTTCTTAAACCCAGTTTTCTTCGGGTACTCATACCGAGTCCTAACCTGCACAAACCCACTTGGTCTGTTCTTCTTTGCATCTTCATAGTTCAGGGCTATGGCAATTGCTTCATCTAGCGTGTTCGCATACTTAGTCCGAACTTCCATTTTGATCCAATCATTCTCTGACGAAGGTTTCGATACTGATCCCAAGCTCAGGATGCTTCGTCAGGAGGTAAGAAGTGTTTTCTAAATTCCTTTTTCAACCCCTCCCAAGTAGTGGATGCCACTCCATCTTTATGCTGTTTTATCCACCATCGATCCGCTGCCTCATTAAACATATGGGTGGCCTCGCGGATTTTCTTCATATCATTCCTGATTTCACAAATGGCGAAGGCCTCGTCCTAGGCCTCATCCCATTTGTGTAACCAGGTCTGTATGATATCGGAACTACAGTCAGACATCCGACCAGAATAATTTTCTGGCCTATAATTGGTAATATTAGGCACCTTAGCCCTCCTAGGCTCGACCGTATGAACACTGGTTTCAGGCTCCATTGGAGATTTACCTTTCTCTTCACGAGATGGTCTAGCAGACATACTATGAACCATTTTTCTGAGCTCGGATTGCCCTACATTTGCTTGTAACTGTTGCGCTAAAATCTGTTGCAAGGCATCCTCCAATAATGCAATTCTACCAGATAGTGTATGGCCTGCTAGACGCGACACCTACGGGGTTGGCCGGACTCCCGACTCTACCGGATCCACCCTAGAAGCTTCTTCTTCTACTTCCATTTAGGTCGATGGGTGTTTTTTTTTTTTTTTAAATAAAACACCGCCTCAAACTATATTTACAAATTGTTTTCCAATCTCATAACCACAAAAGGTGTCTAAACATGCGTAACCATCAATTGAAAATGGCTGAGAACCAAGATGAATATATTTTCCCTATACTAGGGAAATATCTGCAATCTCAAATAATTCAAACACCGAGGGCAAATAAACTAGCATATACCACAACAAAACTTGAAAGGCATAGAGAACCCCCTGGTCACTCCAACACCGTTTGTATCTTGAGACCTTTGAGCCCCCACAACTCGGCATATAAACAGGTACTATTGTGAATTTGCTCTTTTGAATCTCACGTTACAGGTTCTTGCAAACGTAGTGAACTGCAATCGAAGGCTGATGTGGTGGCGCGAGTTCCTGTACCTTGGGGAAAAGTTTCCTTTAACCTCAACTATGAAATCCTCGTGGTCAATTTGTTACTGAGCAATCGATCGTTGCGATTGATTGATACCGACTAAAATCAGCCGCTCACAAGCCAACGCTATGGCGGTCTTCACAAACTTGAACTCCTGCTCGCACACTAGACTCGCTTGGCATGTTCCAATTTAGATCGCGCCTCAGTCGCTTTCTTCTCGCCTAACACCCGGATCTTCTTTCTAGACGTACACTATGGAGACGCTATGTAATTCGATCACAAGACACAAGCTTCTCTCAGTCCGTGCGCGATCAAGAACAAATCAAATTGTAATGCCCACGTTCACGACGAAGGCATCAGCCCTAGGCTTAACTACTCTCTACTCGTCGTCCTTGCTCCGTAGTAGCTGCAAACCGCAAAGATTCTTATATAGAGGCTGAAGGCGTCGAGGCCTGCGCGGCTGGTAACTCTGAAGTTGATATAGTCCTCCTAGTTGAAAGGCTTGTAGTAAGCCTTGACTTGCTCCTCTAATGGCCTCACGGCTGTAGCTTGCTAAGGCTAAATGAAGAAGCCGAGCGACAGCCTCGCCAACCGAAATTCAGCACAGCCTGATGTTCCGCACATCGTTCGTCCACACCTTCATCCTCTTTTCCAATCACCCGCTCTGATACCAAAATATCACGTTCCCTTTTCAATAACCTGTTCTATTACGCCTAAGTCTACAATGAATCACGGTACAGGCACACAAATTATCCTCCCAACCTTATCTCGGTGTTCGCAAGCTCTCACGAAATCTCTCCACATGTGAATAGCTCCTGCTTGCAAAATCCACCAAGCCCCAATTCCCTAGATGGATCTAGTATGCCACATGTCTACATTTGAGGGCATCTCCTCAATGCATCATTTACCCCTCTCTTGGGATAACATTGAAATCATTTGCCCCTTGGCACATTTAATGCATTTAGACCCCTTAGCCTTAGATCCACCTAGTCTTGTGCCATGTCACCCTCACCAAGGACCTTGACCTTAATTCCTTTTTTATCATTTACGTGAAGCCCAAACAAATATAATACAAACATTGATCCTTTAAAGGAAAATGTTGACTGACCCTTCCGAGGTCATGTTGCCTCAACTTGAGCATAACATTCTTCCTCTAGACTTCACATGAATATCTTCAGAGTAGCACATTCTACATCCTTGGCAATCGCATAAGACAGCAGATTAGACGATCTCCCTCACAATTGGGTGCCTCTCAATCAAGAGAAGTCAAACCAATCATCGAGAGGTCCTTGAGCATCGTCAGGATCTGGATCTTTGGGACCTTCCGTTGGCTTAGGCTTGGCTCAAAGAGATGATAGACCAATTCAGAGGGTGGAGGTAATCACTTGGTTGCTCTATTGACCTATTTTCAATGATCACTAAGGAAGACCGTCTTTGCTTGCAGGTTAAAAGTCCATCATTTTTTGACCTTTTTTCCCTGTCCAATTTTGAAATAGACACCACACAACCCAAAATGTTGAATAGTGCATTAGAAAATCATCTATTGTGAGCATATAACCAGACTCTATGATTGTTTCTTGCATTGTTGTGTGATTGATGACTAAATGAATACATGATTGTAGGTCCTATCAACATCAACCAACAATCCCGGATGGGGTTGTGAAATGAAAATCTCTATGGGCCTATCAAGCTAATCTCAAGCTCATCCTCATTACTCAGCTGTTCTCCACATGCTGTCGTGTACTACTCTACGAGCCCTTGGGGAATTTGGAAAGAATCTAATTGCATTAGCCTTGGATCTTGGATTGCATACAAAGGGTCAACAACATCACAAATAGCTTGAGAAATAATAAGGAGCGCAAACATTGGCCAATTAGCAGTCTGAGAGAGAGAGAGAGAGAGAGGGAGAGAGAGCTACAAATCTCAGCTATAAATATAGAACAAGCTGAGAGTCTATTAACATCCACAGGAGACCAAAGGTCTATGGGACAATAAAAAACCATCTAATACAACAGCTTAGGGAGTGCACATGCTCCCAAGGAGTGCATAAAGCAACTTCGATTATTTAGAGTACCTAAATTCTATCCTAACCTATATACCTAGATGAATCCAAGAACATTCCCAAACTCATCCTCTAAAAACACAACATAGTGCAGTTTCAATCTCATGATAGTCACTCACAAGGTTGAAAACCATAAACTCCATCATGCATAGCAGGGACTAGCTACTATGACATCCCCACTGACATCATCAGCGCCCAACAGTGGGTGTAGACCATAGTATAAAAATATGCTCTCACACATACAAATCCACACACCCACACATACTTGAGCATCCATTTATACAAAGTCTTTGTACTGAGTTTCTGTCGGCACTCCAGAGGTGAAGGGCAGACTCAGCCATGATGAAGGCTAGCACTAAAGGAGAAGGCTAATCAAAAGGTAGTCCAAAATCTCTTCATTCAAGCTACAACTGCTTGCGAAGTCTAAACATTTTCATTTTAGTCTCTCCCCAACGAGCATTTAAATCTAAATCTAGCTGATAGGGCAACGCACCATGTAAGATAGAAAGAATTATCACAATACCAGCAGGCCGCAACTTGGACGAAAACTTCACAAGGTGAAATCTGCATGTCCGCTAATATGGCAGAAGCATATACCTAGATGAATCCAGGAACATTCCCAAACTCATCCTCTAAAAACACAACATAGTGCAGTTTCAATCTCATGATAGTCACTCACAAGGTTGAAAACCATAAACTCCATCATGCATAGCAGGGACTAGCTACTATGACATCCCCACTGACGTCATCAGCGCCCAACAGTGGGTGTAGACCATAGTATAAAAATATGCTCTCACACATACAAATCCGCACACCCACACATACTTGAGCATCCATTTATACAAAGTCTTCGTATTGAGTTTCTGTCGGCACTCCGGAGGTGAAGGGCAAACTCAGCCATGATGAAGGCTAGCACTACAGGAGAAGGCTAATCAAAAGGTAGTCCAAAATCTCTTCATTCAAGCTACAACTGCTTGTGAAGTCTAAACATTTTCATTTTAGTCTCTCCCCAACGAGCATCTAAATCTAAATCTAGCTGATAGGGCAAGGCCCCATGTAAGATAGAAATAATTATCACAATACCAGCAGGCCGCAACTTGGACGAAAACTTCACAAGGTGAAATCTGCATGTCCGCTAATATGGCAAAAGCATATACCTAGATGAATCCAGGAACATTCCCAAACTCATCCTCTAAAAACACAACATAGTGCAGTTTCAATCTCATGATAGTCACTCACAAGGTTGAAAACCATAAACTCCATCATGCATAGCAGGGACTAGCTACTATGACATCCCCACTGACGTCATTAGCGCCCAACAGTGGGTCTATCCTAACCTATATATAATTGGCCGTACATCATTTTAAAACTGAGAGTCTTTTGGTTTTGATTTGAATTCCTTAATGAGTGCTATTCTCCGCGGTACACTGCCCACTTTTTGTCCTTCTTGGCAACCTTAACGTTGGCTAACTCCGTTGCTTTATCCTTCAATTGAGCTCTTGTAAGTTCCTCAGCTATCCATAGCTTAGTTCCTTTCAGCTTGTAGGATTGTCGTAGGATCTTGAGTCTTAAATCTCGCAAGTTAAATGTAATAACAGCATGGCCTTTACGATGACTAATACAGACTGCTGAAGCTTCACCATCATCCTCAGAGTTATCAGGCTTGTCATCCTCATCTGCTGTCCAGTCACTGTTAGGCATTGCTGCTTTAGCATGTGCTAAAGTATCACTAAATGAATCCTCCTCATTGTACCATCCATCTGGGAGTCCCACAATTCTGATTTTTAATGCATTATCCCGTCTGATTTCATGTTCCATAATCTCTTCTTGAATATCAGCTTTATTCACCTTTGCTCCAAACTCCACAATTACCTCTTGCTTCGCTGTCTGCATTTCAGTTTGGACAAAATCCTTGATTGTGGAGACTAGCCGGGGGGTAGGTGGGAAATCCTTGCAAGAATTTATAGCCTCATTAATTACCTCCTGTTTACCAGGTCCTTCAGGAACCTGGATTCTAGCTACAGCATCTCCAGTTTTGTCCTCAGCTCTCTCACCTGATCTTGTAAGAACAAAATATGTTCATGATATCCAATAATGGGGCGGCCGAAAAGACCTCTCTCATATATATGTGCATAAGGAGAGGGTGTTCGAGCTGCAACTGTGGCATATTTTACCCTGCTGGAAGGAGCTGTAGGAGTTGATGGGTTTTTTGAGGAAGAGGAGGGGGAAGAGAGGTTGGGCCATTCTTGACTGGCCATGTCTCCTGCAACCCCTTGCTGAGCTAACCCCCCAATCGGGCTAGGCATTCCAGCCCAGCTTGGGGTTAGGTGACGAAGGAGAGGCTGCTGCTGTTAGGCGCTGCTGACGGGACGATGGGCTAATGAGCTAACGGGCTGGTGACGAGAATTGCGCTGCTGCTGCTGACGGGTATTACGTTGACGGGGTGTTAACGGGCTGGTGGGTTGTGGGTTGTAACGGGCTAACGAGCTAACAGACTGGTGAAGTGTAAGGGGCTAACGGGCTAACGAAGGGCTGATGAACACAAGAGCGGAGAGAGAGAGAGAGAGAGAGAGAGAGAGAGAGAGAGAGAGAGTTGACACTAGGATAGATTCAAGAAGATACTAATATAAAATGTAAAAATGCACATACAGCTTAAGTATCTGTGGTTTATGTTCAGCCTTCTGGATATTTGTGAATGATTCCTTCATCCAATTGAAATTAACTCTGAAAACCATACCCCATGATTATTTATAGTAGGCTTCCAAAAGACTGGGCAATCACATTTTGTTGATTCTCCTTGAATTGAGAAATACTCTGCAATCATCCTGTACATTACCTTTCACAAAATATATCCTGGAAACCTACTTGAGAACTAGATTCTTATATATGGAGAAGGGAGAGAATTCAATGGCACAAAAATCTCAAATTCCTTTGAGAAAAGCTTGCAGCCAAAGGTGAAAATCCTTTTTTTTGGTTGCCTGTGAATAAAACGTTGTTCTCAGGATTTTGAATAGTAATCACAGTCAGTATCAAATATTTGTTTACATTTGTTAAAGGAAAAAAGAAGCTTGTCTCGTTTGATGTTGTGTGAACTTCCTATATGAGAGCATAGCATGATGATTTAAAGGCAAATGAAATGGCTTTTGAATATACGAGAGGATGTGACATCACAACAAGTCCGGTCATTTTGCAACAGCATTTCCAGATGGACTGGAAAATACTAAGCTGGCTTGGAGAGAAAAGAGATCCAGGGCTGGTGGAAGTGGTGCTTTCACGTTCTAGTGGTGTCTAGTGTACTCAGCAAGAGGTCCCCATCCGAATAACAATGGTAAGAGCAATGATTTCGGTGTGGCCTCAGGGAATGACGGCTTGCATGATAAGGAAAAGAGTCCAATGGTGGATTCTCATGAGAAAGGATGGAAAATTGTGGGAAGGAGGGGTAAGATTAAATCTGGAGAGGGGGAGATGTGAGAAGCAAGATTCAAGAGGAAAGTGGCGAGATGAAGTCAAAGGCCATGAAGAAAGCTCGAAAGGTGCTCAGCAGGAAGCAGGTGGTCAGTCTCAACCGGAGTAGATTGCATGCAGTGAAGGGGATCTCCCGGATGCGAACCACAGGAAGAGGGTTTTGGAGGAGAAGTCAGCTAACAAAAATTTGTCTGAAGACATAATGAGTTGAAGGAAGATAAACATTCTTTTTCAGGTCAGAACAATATGGCATTTGCAAAACAGTGAGAAGACTTAAATCAGAAAACTATATGGTGAAGCAAAAGAAAATTTCACGTGCGATAGCTTGCATGATACTCAGATGCACAATGCAAATAGGCATACCTTAGTCTTGTGGTGCCATAAACAAAATATGAATGCAAGCTTCACCTCGCTATAGAAAGGCAACCTGCATTTAAAAGAAGGCTATATATAAATTTAAGGTTTTACAGGTTTAATCAAACTTGCCACACGAGTATAGATTCAAAACTAACCAAAAAGGCTGAGATCAGGAGATGTATACCATAATATGAACGTATCTGCCAATCTTTCCAGAACCGTAAATATAGCAATGATTATCCTATGACACAAATGGCACAAGGTAAAAAATTGGAATTCAATATACATCTGCAAATACAGAATGAATGAAAAAACAAACTGAATGATCACCAGGGTGATATTTCAATACAGAATTATTAAGTGTTAACATACAGGCATGAAAGCATGATCATATAGCTCAAAGATTTCATTCAGTCATTGTAATACATTAGAGGTGACACAAAAATTGTAAGAAAACAATACAACGTTTGTGCTCAACAGATAACAGGATCTCGTACGCAAGAGAGAAAAGCAGATAGTATGGAGAATCAAAAATTTGATTACTGTAGAACTGATACAATAGATGGTGCTGCCTCCCAGCTCCTGTGAAAAAAGCTTCGATGGCGAGTTGGAAACAGTAGAGGACGGAGGCTGGATGCTAAGGAATCAGGGTTGCTGTAACCAATGATGAAATGGGCTTCACGGGCTTGCTCTTATATAGCACCAGTCGTAGTCGGTTAGACCCAATTGGGTGACCGACCCATTCCGCCCAAAACGGCCGACTAGGGGTCGGTCTCGAAATAGGCCACCGACCACACGATAGAATCCGGGATCATCTGGGACTCCAAACGGGCCCCGCAACCCGAGAGTGGGCTGCCCCGAGAAATGCTCCGTCTACTCTCAGTGCGGTCAGTCAAGGGATGCCTTCCCGCACTTGCATGTAGCCTAGTTGGTAGTGTGCCAACTCCGTCCAGCCATCAGGCCACCCATGGCCCCCATCTGGTGTTCAAACCAGGACCTACCGCATAACCGAGCTACTCAAATGCCTTCTCCTCATATGGGGGGCTTATAAGTAGAGTTAGCTGGTTCCCGCGTAGTTACACAAGAGTGGAGCATTGATATCTAACACCCCCCCTCAATGTCCACCCACAAGTGAACTTACTTTTTCGGCCCAATGCCAAGTCGATGAAGATGCCTCTCCAGCAAGTCTCTTCCAAGAGCCTTCGTGAAGATGTTCGCAGCATTCTCTGTAGTCGGACAGTACACCAAGTCGACCTCTCCATCCATGATGTGCTCGCGTACAAAGTGATATTGAATCTCAATGTGTTTTGTACGAGCGTGGAACACAGGATTCTTTGAAATCGCCATGCAACTCTGATTGTTACATGATAACTGCGTAGGCTTGTTCTGCACTGCACCCATGTCCCCTAAAATCCTCCTCAACCACACTGCCTCGCAAGAAGCAAAGCACGCTGATTTATACTCAGCCTCGGTAGAAGAAAGAGCAACTGTAGGTTGCTTCTTACTGACCCATGACACAGCTCCAAATCCAAGTGAGAAACAGTAACCTGTCACTGATCTCCGGCTGTCCACGTCTCCTGCCCAATCCGAGTCACAGAATCCGGTCAAGATGTTGCCCTTGGTATAGGTGATGCCATAATCAAGTGTGCCTTTGATGTATTTCAGCACCCGTATCCCTGCCCTCCAATGGTTCACCCGGGGCTTATTGGAAAACCTGCTTAGTACACCAGTCGCAAAGCTGATGTCCGGCCGTGTGTTGCACAAGTAAATCAAACTGCCCACAAGCCTTCTGTACTTCGCTTCGTCCACCAATGGTGATGAATCCTCGTTTGAGAGCTTCACATCAACCTCCATAGGAGTGCCAACTGTCTTGGACTCAGCCATGCCAAATGCCTTCAGTATCTCTCCAGCATACTTTAACTGTGAGATGAAGATTTGTTTTGGCTCTTGCCAAACTTCAATCCCCAAAAACAGAAATGCATGAGTCCGAGGTCTGCTGTCATTTCAAACTCTTCCTAGCAAATGCTTTGTCTGCGAGATCTTCTCTTCATGGTTTCCTGTTATGACAAGGTCGTCCACATAAAGGACCACGATCATACACCTACCTCCTTCTCTAAAGATATACAAATTTGCATTAGATGGGCTCATCCTGAACCCGTTTTGCAAAAAGTAGGCATCAATCTGCTGGTACCACGCTCGTGGGGCCTGTTTCAGTCCGTAAAGTGCCTTCTTCAGTTTACAGACTTTACCTTCTAAACCGGGGATCACAAAACTTAGTGGTTGTTCCACGTATACCTCCTCCTTGAGATCTCCATTCAGAAAGGCGGATTTTACATCCATCTGAAACACGAGCCAACTTCCCTGTGCTGCTAAAGCCAAAACACTGCGAATTGTGATTAGTCGAGCTGTGGGAGTAAAAGTATCCTGATAATCAAAACCATGTACCTGTGCGAATCCTTTTGCCATGAGCCGAGCCTTGTACTTATCCAACGTGCCGTCGAACTTGTACTTGATCTTGTACACCCACTTGGTGCCGATTACCTTGCGTTTTGGTGGTCGATCCACAAGGTCCCAAGTGTTGTTCTTCATTATGGAGCCATACTCCGACTACATAGCCTCCATCCATCTATCATCACCCTGTGCCTCTTCAAGACACTTGGGTTCATCAGCACGGATCACCTCTATCATCAAAGTGTAGTTGACCAAGTGTTCCTGCGCCCTTCTTTTCTCCTCTAATCTCTTGGACCGGCGGTGTTCGGATGGTTCCTCCTCAATGGCTGGAGGTTCTCTGCCGTCCAAAAGCTGCTTTATCCACTTCGGGAATGGCCGTTGCCGTTGTGGTTCTGCAAGCTCTTCTTCATCTTCTTTGTCTTGAATTCTCCCAAGCACCATTGGGGGAGTTCGGTCTACTGTTGGTGGTGGTACTGGATGGATATCCTGGTCCTGGTTGTCTGGGAAGGAAGCATCCTCCTCCAATTGATGCGGCTGTTCTGAGAAGACCACATCGCGACTTACTATTACCTTCTTGGTAACAAGATTATAGAGACGGTAACCCTTTGCCTCTTCACTGTAGCCCAAGAAAATACACTTCCGGCTCTTCGGTTCCCATTTCGTCCTGTTAGCATCAGGGACATGCACAAAACAATCACATCCAAAAACTCTGAAATGTGCAGCTGAAGGTTTCTTACCAGAAAAGGCTTGCAGTGGAGTCATCATGTTCACAGCCTTCGTGTAGCTACGATTGAGAATATAAACTGTCGTGTTACATGCTTCAGCCCAGAAAGTCTTTGGCAAATCTTTCCCTTTCATCATACTCCGGCCTATTTTGCAGATGACGCGCATCTTGTGCTCTGCTACTCCATTTTGCTGTGATGTATGTGGCGGGGGTTTCTCCCTCTTGATCCCGTGACTTTTGCAATAACTTTCGAATTCAGTTGATGTGAACTCTCCACCTCTGTCTGATCTCAATTTCTTCACCTTCCTCCCCGTTTCTTTCTCGACCATTACATGCCATTCCATGAACTTGCTAAAAGCCTCATCTTTAGTCTTCAGGAAGTATATCCATATCCTTCTACTGTAGTCGTCGATCAGCATCATGAAGTAGTAGGAACCACCCAAAGCTTCCGCCTCCATCTTTCCGCAGAGGTCCGTGTGAACGAGCTCTAGAGGAGCCTTTGCCCTGCTGGCCTCTTTAGGAAAGGGCTGCCGATGCTACTTGCCCATCATGCAAGCTTCACATACATCGGGCAGATCTGTAATTTCTGGTAGGTCTGCAATCATTCCACTTTTATGCATCTCCTTTAAAGAACTAAGGTTTAGATGACCAAACCTCTCATGCCACAGCTTAGTGTTCTTCACATCGGCTCGAGCACTGAAAGCTGAGAGTTCGTAGATGTTGTTGCGCCGTGTACCTTTACCAACGACCTTCCCTTGAAGATCCAGAATCTGTGCACCATTCTTATCGAATTGAACTTTGAGGTCCCGATCCGTGACGCGCCGAAACGGACAAGAAGTTCCTCTTGATATCTAGCACATAAAGAACATCGGACAACTGTTTTACAACTCCATCTGACTTGAGAGCAATCATACCTTTTCCTTTTGCTGGACATTTTGCATCATTGCCGACTGCTACCAGAATGTCATTTCCTACCGGCTGTAGAGAGATATACCAATCCTTCCAACTGGTGATATGGCACGATGCACCACTATCAATGATCCACGGTTCATCCGCAGGTACATGAACTGCCTCCGTGCAAATCTCCTCAATTGCTACGAACAGCTCTACTGGTATTGTCTACGCGCTGTTGCTGGACTCTTTCTTTACTTCGTTCTTCTCATCTGCAATCTTCTTTCGGCACTCATTCTGCTTGTGCCATGCCTTGTTGCAATAGAAGCACTTGATCTTCTTCTTTCTCTTTTTATCATCAGAAGAAGATGGGTTACCAGAGTCCTTACCCTTACCTTTCTTTGATCCAGCATAGAAAGCCGAATCTTCTCCAGTCCTCGTCTTTTGACGCATCTCCTCCTCCAGAAGCATCGCGCTGAAATCCTCAAAGTTGAGGGGCGAATTTCTGTTCTGCGTATTCAGCGCCGTAACAAGACCGTCGTACTTTGGTGGGAGAATCCGTATGCACCTTCGTGCTAGATTCTCGCTGGTGATGGTGATGCCAATCGCAGTCATCTGATCGCGCAGATTCTTCACCCTGGTGATGAACTTCTCTGCCGCTTCAGACTCAGACAATTTTTCGTTCGCAAGTTGAGTCTCCAGATTCTGAATCCGCGTCTGATTCGTGATCTCGTACTGATTTTTCAAGACCGTCCATGCCTCCTCTGATGTGGTGACATGTTGAATTAACGCCATGACACAATCAGTTACACTACTGATAATAGAACACAGTGCATCTGCATTTCTTCTTGTCCACGTGAGAATCTCATCCGCAGTTGGTACTATCTGTTGTCCTACATTGGCTGGATCCGGTCTCGCAACCAGCTTCACGTCCACCCCAGTAGCAGTATCCCAAAGCTCGTATGCGCTTAGGATGGTCTTCATCTTGAACTTTCAGAGTGGATAGTTAGAGCCGTCCAACTTTTCGCTTTCGCCGAACGGTGGGATTCGCAGTCTTGCGGGCTGGGCCATCTCTCACAATCTGCTCGTAAACAAAAACACACTACCAAATCTTCTTGCTAGAGCCCAAGCTCTGATACCATGTAAGAAAACAATACAACGTCTGTGCTCAACAAATAACAGGATCTCGTACGCAAGAGAGAAAAGCAGACAGTATGGAGAATCAAAAATTTGATTACTGTAGAACTGATACAATAGATGGTGCTGCCTCCCAGCCGTGCGCTCCTATGAAAGAAGCTTCAATGGCGAGCTGAAAACAGTAGAGGTCAGAGGGCCCACAGCCATCCGCGATCATCTGGGACTCCAAACGGGCCCCGCAACCCGAGAGTGGACTGCCTCAGGAAATGCTCCGTCTACCCTCAGTGCGGTCAGTCAAGGAATGCCTTCCCGCACTTGCATGTAGCCTAGTTGGCAGTGTGCCAAGTTCGTCCAACCATCAGGCCACACATGGCCCCCATCTGGTGTTCAAACCAGGACCTACCGGATAACCGAGCTACTCAAATGCCTTCTCCTCATATGGGGGGCTTACAAGTACAGTTAGTTGGTTCCCGCATAGTTACACGAAAGTGGAGCATTGATATCTAACAAAAATATCCTTCCCTTGAAACAAGCAAAGGGCTTTTCCATATGCCGTATAGGAAACAAAAGGATAATCATCTGTGTAGAGTGATAACGTATGCAAGTTAACATTTTCTAAAACTCAAACTCCAATGTTCTTGCGGAATGAAGTGGAAATATTTCTACTAGCCTCTTCCTTCCCTCCAGTTTCCCCTGATTCATGGATTAATACACAGAAAATGGGCATCCCATTAGGTGTATTTTTCACCCAATATTTCTTGCTCTAGAGGAACTTCATGCTTTCTAACTCATGTTTTAAAACCCTTACTATAAGTTTCATGCATTCCTTATAAATTGCAAATTATGTATCCTGGGAGTTTCTGCCACGTCAGCTTCTGGACACCTATTTGATCTACATTGCAGCAATCTGTCAGATTAAAACTCAGATTTGAGCTGGAATACATCTGTGGGGTCAACTCAGCCACCTTTACTAGCCCATTGAATTGCGTGGCCATTGGATCCGTACTTGGCTCGGTACCCACTGAATTGCAGGTTCCATCGGGCTAAGAAAGCTGCCACAATACTTGGTTCTGTAATACCTGGAGTTATAAAATTGCTGTTTTCCCCCTAATTTCCCCTGCCACATGTATTGTATATCAATTCACGATGGGCAAACAACAAGGTAACAGTCAGATGTACAGAAAACAGCACCGGCAGTTTAGTGAAGCACCTGGTGTAGGAGGTGTCGAAGGACTGCACGTTGAGGTCAGATGAGTCAATCATGATGTTACAGGTTTATGTAAGCCCTACTACATTGGTTTGCTGGTCATTGGCCGTATTGGTTCAACCTGGAAGCCTAACCCGGAAATTCCTCCACAGCTTCATCACCAATCTTTGCCTCCTCCTCCAGTTCATAGTCAACATTCACTGCCAAGATCCTATAGTAATCAGTCTCTTCCTAATCATAGGATGCTTTCTCCACCCCTTGGCAATTTGGACCAAATTCCCTCTTATCTTTCATCTCAGGGTTTCAACCCTCGTCCTTTTGCCAGGCCTGACAATGTGCCTACAGCTCCATTCTATATATCCTCTAGTCCTGGTGCTATTGAATTATTGATTCAATGGGATTCTAGGAGCAGTTCAGACTGGAGTGGGTAATATAAGAAATGAGATGAGGGGTCTGGACCAGCAGCTTCAAAATCTGATCAAATTTGACCGTTATGCTAAGGGTAAAAGACCTATGGAAGTCCGACCGATAAGCAGAAAGGGTGGAATATCTGTCACGATGTGTTGGATGTGAGGTCTGAAATCAGTAATTTTCAAGAATGAACTTGTTACAACCTTTGTCTCTGCATGGCAGGCTGAGAAATGCCAATGGTATGGCCTTTGTCAGCAGGTACTGTTAAAGGCTACACCAAACAGTTTGGACGCTGTCCCTTTTTGTCAATAGTTTGATAAGAGAAGCTGGCTCATCCATGGGTTGCAACCTAGCACAGTCTCTGATGTTTCAGCCTGTCGACGACTTCCTCGTCTCCAAAGGATGCCTAGTATGTAACTAAGGACCACCTCTAATGAACTTAAATTGAAAACAAGCAGATGGAAGTTCGTACCAAGAGAAGATAGAGTCTGCAAATTATGCCCATCAGGGATGAGCACCATACACTTCTTATATATTGGTCACTCTTTGAACAAATCATCATTCTCTATCTCTCTCTCTCTTACACACACACACACACACACACACAATTTATCGTTGACAACTATCCACAGAGCTGCAACCTGTAGCCTTTGATACACAGTCACTCTTTCTGGTATAGTTCCCGCCAGATCTCTAGTGGACGCTAAAAATGTCAGAACCTCTCTCTCTCTCTCTCTCTCTCTCTCTCTCTCTCTCTCTCTCACAGAGAGCACATGTAATATATAAATTTAAATCAAATTCGGTGCGTCTTTGAAGTTTAAAAACAGAGTTGAGAAGTATAACAAGCCTCCTTTCTATTAAGATCACTGTGCAAAATTGCTACTTACATTTACTCGTCCTTAATTCTTCATGTCATTGATATTGCTCGAGCTCTATAATTAGACAGCGTCTAAGGAAACCTTCTTTACTTTGTAGCAAGCAGTCCTTGATTGCATTCACTTGCAAAAATGATGGTCTTACATAGCCTTTTGCTAATATTCGTTTCCCAGCTGTTACTGATAACGTTAAGTCCCTAACCACCAGAGTATAAACAAAAAGCGCTTGTTGGTCACATTTTGGGAATAAAGGTGAATATTATATTAGGATGAAACAGACAAATACACAAAGCACTTTTGTTCCACCTTGCCACAATGAGTACATTCAACGTTACAGCATTGGAAAGAGGTGGGCTCTCTGTGCAACTTTGTACAACCAACGTACTGAACAGAAGAACCAATAAAGGTGCCGCATCAACAGAACGGACAAACGCTTCACATTTCATTCAACATCGATATGTGCAAAGTCATCAAATGTTCTGTCCACCGTAAAGAATGAGCTAGGGGACTTTTCTATGTTGATGGTGTGCGGGCATGCATTACCAATATTGGCACCAGAGTTGGAGTTGCTCCACTTGATCAGGTTTGTTGGTTTCTAAAATTTTAAAGCAGCTCAACGCTGGGCAGAGGTATCCCAAAGCCGATCTGGCGGAGACAGAAGTTCAACTAAGAACAATAAATGAGCAAATAAAAACGAAAGAATCGAAAGGAGTGAAGGACTGACATGATGATTCTAGTGAAAATGGAAGCCATTGTTGTAGGCAACTGGAGACCTGTCGATTGTTATCGGTGATCGAGGAAATGGATATAGAATCAAAGCGATAGAGGAATGATCATGTTGGCATTGGTGCAAAATTACAATAATGGAACGAAAGCAATACTAGTGGAAAGGAAGGGCGAAAGGAAAGCAAATTCATTTACGAAAGCTACGTGCATGTAATTCTATTGCATTTACTTCATACTTTCCCATCTCATTTCAATGACTTCATAATTTTGATTTTTGGCTCCAAAGATGAATTGCATTCAAATCGCCTGCCCTACCTTGAAGATTGTCATTGGTTGGATTACATGCCTCGAAGTGAAGTGTAAAAGAGGGAATGCTCGTGTAAATGTAATTTTTTTAAGTCGTGGGAGTTAAATTATTCTTTGTTGTCCAAATGTGATCAATAGAGGATCCGTATATTGTTGTGGGTGCTTGTATTAGTTGTGTGAGATTTTTTTTTTCCATGAAAGAGTTTAGTGTACATGCGCTTGCGGTATGAGTGCTCAGGTCAATGTTAAAATCTCCAACTATATATGTATGTATTTGATTCGGTACTTGGGATAGCATACGGCTAAGTGCTATTAGAAGGTGTATTATTTTTTATTTCGTGGATTTGCAAATGCTGATTATAGTAGTTTCTTTTTATTGGTTGTATTGGTGGATTGTCAGCAACGCCTCAATTATGTTTTCGTTGTAGTATTGAGTGTGGAGCAAATTTATTTCTTGCTTGTAGTACCTTGCAATTTTCGAGGCTACCATTACCGCAGACGAGTTTTAATTTTGGGAGTTTTTTTGGGATCATTTTCGTGTGTCTCTTGCAAACACACGAACATCGTTGCTAATAAGCTTTTAGAGTACATGATGTCTTCTTTGTCTGAGTTAAAAGACCTTGTGTTTAGTGATTGTATGTTTGTGCATTTATTTTCAGCCATTGAGAAGTTATTTGCTCTGTTTTCCATTTGGCTTGTGCTTGGAGTCTTGGAATTTCTTCAAGGATATTATTATCCAACCATTACCTTTTTTGTCTCTATTTTGTTAACCAAGTATAGATTGCTCAAGTCTCTAATGCGAGAAAGTACTATGTACACAAGTCCGTAAGATTTGATATTCGATGGGTCGAATGTGAGGTTGTCCATGGATAGCTCTTGAGCATGGTGTATCGTTCTTGCTACAGCTGCCTGGATTGGGAATTGAGTTCTTGTGCTAGTGTTTAGTATGTTCCTACCAATCTGGAATTCTCTTGTTACTAGAAGGATTGGAGTCCAGTTTCTTGGTATGTTCTCATTGTATAAGAAATTGTTTTGTGTACGTGTGTTCCTACCAATATTAGTGTCGGAATTCAACCCATATTATCTTGTTGTTGAGCCTATTATGAAATGTCTTAAATATCCCATCAGCTCCATTTACCAAGCCATCTTCTATGTTTTTTGGTAGTGCAGAATGAATGGTAGCACCTCCTATGTTAAATGCTGCTCTACTGGTGTATGCTAAGAGAAGGACCCTCGGAAGGTCAACGTCCCATGTTTGCTGGTGATTGTAATATGTAAATTTCCCACATATTGGAGCTAGTCTTTTTGTTCATGCTAGATCAATTTCTATAGAGCAAGGTCAAAGCATTCATGAATTTGTAAGCCTTGAGAGTCGCTTGAACATGTGGTGTCCATTGCGGTCTCCCTCGTACTGCCAATGTCTTCAACCAAAACTTTGTTGAATTGTAGTCTGTTCTGTTTTATTATTTATAGATGTCCTTTGTTCACTGTCAAGAATGTGTTCATTTTCAATGAATGGCAAGTATAGCAAGCATAGTTCTCGAAAATTATTTTCTGGGCATTGTATTTGTTAAATCGAATTACCTTTGGACGTTTTCTTTTGCGCAGTATAGTGAGCTAAGAAGTCTGCTAGTATAGTGAGCTAAGAAGTCTGCTAGACATAGATGTTGCATGCCAATGTTGTGCTTGCAATAATTTCTTATTTGGTCTTCAAAGAAAACATATGTTCTATCTGGATCCATTTTCTCGAGCTAGTTGTGTCCTTTTAGTAGAAGGGATTGGTCTTCTGTAGCGCTTGTATTAATATATATGAAGTTCCTAGCACTACTTGTGAGTGGTATAGATAATGAAATATACATAGCTTGCTATGCACTAATGTTGCTGCGTATTAAGGATAGCATTAGGAAAAATCAGAGCTCATTTTGGGGCCTTTTAGCCGAGAAGGAGACTAGCCCTCCACCAATCAAAAGAGGGCCAACATAACATTGACAAAATCTGAAAAAAGGAAAAAAAAAACTGTCAAGTTTGCATTCAATGAGGACACTTGAGCTACTTTATTATATCTAACATACAATGCAAATTTTGGTATTTTTAGCATCATTGACGTGTCCAAAGCGGGCCAAATTTCCCAAAAGGACTTTTAAAATGCCCAAACAGGCACCTGCAGACCCGCAAAAGACAAAAAAGGCCCGAAAAACCAATTGTGAAAAAAAAAATTTGACAGCTTAGCAGTGTTCAGAAAAGGCCAAAAAGGCCCAGAAAACCAATTGTGTAAAAGAATGCAATTTAACAGGTTGGCAGTGTCGGTTTTTGGTGTTTCAAAAGTTCTTTCGAGGATTTCAGGCGCACCAATGATGTCAAAAATACCAAATTCTACACCATATGTTTGTGGGATTATGATGTATTTTATTGCTTTAGAGGAAAGAAAATTTAAGAAAGCGTAAATTTCTATCAAGGCCCAAAAATGAGCTCCCTTTCTTCCTAATGCATTCCCGACCTTTCGTATTCTTTCACATGCTGGAGCGTGGCTAGTGCGTTGGTGGCCAAGCACATTGTCATTGCATCTTTGATTGCTTATGTAGTTGCTTTGTCTACTTTCGTCCTGTACGATGTACAGTATGCAACTGTGCCATGGGAGTTTAAGACAAACTATATATCTGTGTTTGCGTCCCATAGTTTGGATATTTTTGGATTGAAATTATTTGTGTGTTTTGGTTGTCTTTGTAGTAGTAATGTTGGTTACGATACTTTTACACATAAGCACTCAACATATTCTTCTTCTATTAACCCAACATTTTGCAAGAAGTTGTTGAAGTCCATAGCCATAGTGGAAGCTCTACCAAGACCTTGTCAATCTTCCTTACCTTCTCTTTTAGTTAGGTGTTATTAGTGTAGGTTCTAATGGAAAGAGAATGGTTGTTTTTCTCATTGGAGGTCTAGGGAACCCAAATCTACAATGCTTGTTTTATCTCTTACAAATACTTTTGTGTTTGTGTGTTTAAAGTTCGGTGTTTATTGATGATAGCTTGGAATTGTTGGTTGTGATGTGTTTGTCCACCACTAAGTCAATATTTCTTCAATTGTTAAGACTCCATATTTTGGGGCATTGTGGACCCACAATAGCCCATGGTCATGTTGACTACATTGATTTTGAAATTGTGTCAGGAAGATGTAGTCAAATACTTTTCCAATAATTGTTTGATCTCATTTTAGCAACCTTTTTATCGCTTGGAACCTGTGGGTGGACATAGTATCTTGTTGTGGTCACAGAATCTGATCTGATGAGATATCTTATCGATTGTCATGTCATGCTTCCTTCTATACCATATGAAGTGTTTTGAAGGTCTTCCATGCATGTAGTCAGTGGTTTCCAAATCTTTTCTGCATCGGAGAAGGTCATGAAGAACGTGGGCCGTCCAATTGTTGTATCATTGCAAACAAGTTCTTCTTTAGCTTGAACTTGTAATCTAGAAATGTACAAAGGCACCTAAAGTCACGGGATGTCATATTCTCCTAGCTAGCCATAGAACATAGTTGGAAATGCAAGCTCTTCAGAAAATTTGTCTTAGAAGATACTAAGGGTTGACAAACCTTCAAAAAGAGCAAAAACAATTGTCTTGTCCTCAAAGTCAACAACTTGTTGAGAGGTATATATGCCATAACTAATGTATCTGTCTGAACTCATCTTCATTTGGCATAATTTTGTCGCTACTTGTGCTTTGTTCATGCTCTTTCCTATACTCTTGCAAGTTAAGGATGTGGTCCATCCACAAAGTGTTCAATTTGACATTATTTTGTATAATGGTGTTTCCAATAGCCCTTTCAAAGCACATACAGTTAATGTTGGACATACAATGCCACTCATGTAATTATGTGTATACTCTAGCTTCCTTCTTATTGCAACTACAATTGTCAAATCGTTTGTGAGCAAACGGGGAAGTACTCTTTATACTCTATCAACATCAGCAAGAACATTAATGACATTTCCACGCAACCCATACTGTCCATCATATCATAACTAACTTACAATTAGATTTCTTATTGCCATTAATATGGCTTCAATTTTATTAAGTTTGCATGTGTACATTGCTCTATTTGCAAGGCTCATTTGTGCTTACAAAGACTATTAATGCTAATCATACTAATTGGGATACCAATTTACATGCCACATTATGGGCTTATAGGACCACAGATCACAACCAATCTCACTCCACTTTGCATGACCTTTGGATTGTTAGAAGCTATTATCCCATTAAAATTTCTAGTTCCAAGGTTGTACATGCCTGCAAAACATCATCTTGGTGAGCTTGATGTAGTTTATCACCGGCTAGAAGAGAATATTTTTAGATACCTTAGTGGAACAACCAATCACAGGCTAGCATATCTAAAAGAGAGCCCATATGTAGAACCACATCTCAAGAGGTTTTGTGATGTAGATTGGGGAGGAGGTCCCAAATGCAAGTCTATATCAGGATACATACTTATGCTAAATGCTTATTACATATCTTGATATAGCAAGAAGCAAGCAGCTGTGGCATAGTCTATCATACCGGCTGAATATATATCTCTTGCATGGAAGCAAAATGGCTATGGAGGCTCTTAGAGGATCTTGGTGCAGTTCAAGATGGTGCTACCATGCATGATCTTTTGTGATAATTAGAGTGCCATTTCCTTGGAAAAGGAATCCAAATATCATGTGAAATCAAAACACCTTTGACATCCACTATCATTTCATATG